>NC_056743.1:460265253-460317753 GCF_019279795.1 Protopterus annectens
ATGACCATGGGACCTATGTCCCTAATGCATACATTCCAGATGAAAACGACAAAGGAAGCAATTCCCTGAGTGAATGACCCTTGATTCTGCTAGCAAAAACTCAAGTGGAACAGCAAAAGCAGAATACAATGTAGATGGCTACATGATTTTACAGGGTCCATTTGGCAAATAACCAGCCTCTCCATACCCAATAAAGCAAACAGCTCGTTTCTTTTCTTGATCTCATGGACACAACTCTAGACACAAACGTCCTGCCCTGTCAGATTTAGTCCCTGGGAAGAAAACAGAGAAGTGGATGGATGAAGTGACAGCTCTGAAGCCACCTTGGTCAGGAAATAAGGCTTTGCACTAATGCAGGTCTGGTCCTCCTGGTGCACCAAATACAGTTGCATTCTTAATTCTGAAGCTCTTTCAAGAGATGAACTGCAAGTCTATCATGCTAGAAGGGTCAGTTTGCAGACAGGTAACTCTGTCAACCATAAGGTTTGGATCCAGAGGAAACAGCGGTGCTGGGCCACCATCTGCATCAAGGAGGTCATAAGCATTAAGATGTTCTAGGCAGGAACCTTGACAGTGGAATAAATGATGCCCATGTTAAACAGGTGCCAAGACTGAGTTAGGCAGGCATGTATGGTCAAGAACAAAAAACGGGCACTTCTCCATCCAGATGGGAAGCCTCTTCTACTTTAAAGAATGTCTGCCTACTGGAAGATATTCTAGTGACTTCAGACACAGCTGAAGCACCAGATGTGCGACCCAGTGGAGGAGGAATTGCTACAGGAGAAGTTAGGCATTAAGGTGAACATGCCTGTCCTGCTAGATGGGTAGAGTATCTCAACCAGGAAAATGGAATGGTTTGTGGTGCTCTTATGGACTACAATATCTAGAAATAGCCCCCCCCCCCCCCGGGGAAGTGTGCAGCAAAGAGAATAAGCATTGGCTTTCTTCTCAAAACTTTCTGAGTAGGCAAACAATTCAGGGATCAGCAGAAAGATGAGAAAATTCTTTTCTACAATAGAGAAAACGTATCCACAGCCCATTCCCCATTAGACTAATGTAGGGAACAGAACCTTATGAGGATTGTTATCTCCCCTGTGGGGTACTGATAGGTTCATAGGTAGGTACTAGGCTATTGGCCCTAGGGCCTATATAAGCCTAGCCAAAAGGTACCCTGGCTTTCGCCACCCAAGAAAATTATTTTCCTGTGCCACTGTCGAAATTATTTTCCTGTGCCACTGTCGAGCAGAGCCACAGAAGTGATCCCTGGGGTGAATTTCCTATCTCCCATCCAATCATCAAGATTTTTCTTGAATAGTGCTAATGAGGAGCTTTGTTTGATATAGATAGGTAGTTTGTTCCAGAGTATGGGAAGTCTCTGGGACAGGAATCTATCCCTCCAGCATGTCCTGTTTATTGTGGTGACAAGGTTTAGGTCCTTACAGCATGTAGCTTGAAGGGATTGGGATTTCTTTAAGTGGAGCATGTCCAAAAGCTCTGGGTTTGACATAGCTTTGTGTGTTAGGCAGAGATCGCCTCTGAGTAGATATGCGACGGAGTAAAGCTGCAGTTTTTTGCGACGGTCTGCATAGTGAATTCATGGGGTGCCCTACACCCAGAAAAAATGGCCACACGCAAGACTGCTGGAGTCCCAGTTCTGGGCAAGGGTACAGACAACACTTAGGATATCTGCTATGATCTCTGCTTCCCCTATAACTGAGAAAGTCTTTGTTAATTTGTGAATAAGAATGGTAATGAATTCTGCAGTCGGGAGGAGAAAGAATCCTTTAGATATGCCTTTTTGAATGGTGCAGAGAAACCTGCTAGAACAGAACAGATTGAAAAGCAACTGATTGTGTAAATGCTCTACCATGATGTTTTTAGCTTAAATTAGCAAGAGTTGTGTGACAATTTAGGTGCATTAACTTATGAAAAGGAAATGCTATGAGATAGATTATTAAGAGATATAAGGGAAGGATGGGATAAGGATGGGATATTTATGAAGTGTTGGGCAGTGGTGCTTGTGCCCTAAGAATGCACACAAGGTGGCAAGTTTTAGGTCAGCCCACTGGACAAACTGTCCCTATTCATGCTGTCCTGTTTTTATGTACATGGGATGAAGACTACTGTACAGTTGCCATCAGTGTGTTTTTTTTTTATATGCAGTCATCTAGAAATCCAGATTAGCTTGGTGAAACACATCTCCACTCCAGGCAGTGGTTACAAAGCTATAATAAAAAAGAAGACAATAAAAAAGGGATGATGGTTCGTCAACCAGTAGTTGCCAACATCTCCTGAATCATCTACTTATGGAGGTGTACTAGAAGAATCTTAAAAATCATGACTCCCATTAGACCAAGAAGATGTGGCTGCATTTGGGCAGCCATCATTATGTCCTATAACAATGTATTAAGAACCATGGTCTCCTTTGTCCTGTCTTTTTGATGGAAAAGCTGGCAAAGACCATTTCTGAGTTTACCTTTGATAAAGGCAATCTTCAGCATGGGAAGCAGAGTTGACTTCTCCCAAATGATGATCACCTCAAGGACTAAAAGCGACATAAGTCCACATCAAGATCCCAGACAGGAAGCCTCAACAAGGAATCACCATCAACCAGTCACACAGGAAATCCCCTTTTTCTGCAAACCATTCCCAGAGAAGAGGTTAAAGGTGAGCTCTCTGTTGCTGAAGTATAGGTGAACCAAATCAGAGTATAGCAATATTCAGTGCAGTTCTTAATGTGTATGTTAATGTCCATGCCAAGCAAAACCATCCAAACTCTTGGGGAAACAGGGCCATGAAACAGTGAAGGACCACTATCTGAAATCTAATGCAATGGAATTGTCTGATGAAGTCACTGAGGTCCATGATGGGACAATCCTCAACCCCACTGCCACCACCTCCTTCAGGATCTCTGATGTGCCACTCTGTCAAAGAGACTGTGAATGTCATCACAACATTTAACACTAACTGATCACCAGAACAGCCCCCAGTGGGGTAAGTTAAGAAATGGCCTTTTTTAGTTTTGTTTATCACAAGGCAGGGGTAAACCTGTGGTATCAAATTCCTACCGACTGGACTTGCTGGTAAATAGTTATGCTGCAGCAACCCGCAGCTCCAACTCAAGAATTCTAGCACTTTGATATTTAGTGGGGTGTGCCAGGAAAAGCAAAACCACTTGCTGCTCAACTCTTTGGAGGCCTCTTCTTGCAAAAAAATGTGCGCCTCTTGAAGGAGTGGGACACCTGAAGATGGATAAACCTGGGATGGAACTGTACATACAAACAGTAGCTAACAAATTCTTTTACTCTTTTGAAACTCCACAGGAATCTCCTGACAGGACCCATACAGAATAAAGGATAGGCTGGCAAAGTCCATCCTCCTTTGGCCTCTGCATCAGTGCAGTCAAAAGTGCTGCAAGACACCAAAAAGCCAAACGTATGTTTTCTCCAGGAACTGACTGACCCAAGAATCCAAGAGCTCCACAGGCTGTTCCAATGCCTGATCCACAACAGAGGTTTGGAGTTGAGGTAGGTGAGACAAATAGTCAAGTGCTATTATGCTAGACATAAGAGAGAATACCCTCATCATTAAGTGTGCAACACTTGAAAGTCTGCCTGCTGAAAGCAAAGCCAAATGTTGGGACTTTTCAGCATTATGCTGGGCGAAAAAGGTAATGTACGCACTGGCCTGCTAGTCTAGGGGGTACGACTCTAGTTTTGAGAGGTCTTGGGTTCAAATTCTTGAGTTCAGGGAAAGTTTGTTTGTGTTGAGCTACTGTACAAGAGCCTCAACTAATACAGTTAATTCGACAATCAAGCTTATTTTTCAAGTGTGACTTCACTAGTGCATGCAATTTCAGAGTGGAAGTCAGCACTACCTAGAAGAAAGTGGGCACCTTTCCTTATTCCTTTATTTAACAAAGTTGAACTCAAGTAAAATCTCCCGCGTTTCAACTTCAACAGCACAGTTAGGACCATCTTCAATAATACTGTTTCATTAAAGCAGGTAACTTGTTGCATTAGCTAGTTATGATACTTACTGCATTATCTACCTACTTTGGATCTAACTCATTTTTAATGGTTCCGAGTTACAGTTTGAATGATCTAACTGTGTTACTTAGTGTTTCATCCACAAGTACTGTTTTATCTGACTAAATAGGTCTTACTGAATCTAACTGGTCTGTTACCTTTTCCCCCCTTTTCTGCTACAATTTATTACAGTGTACACAGTGTAGTCTTTCTTCAAGGGCAGCACAGTAGTGCAGTAGTTAGCACTGTCACCTCACGGCAAGAGGTTCTCTGGTTCAATTCTCGGCTGGGGTGTCTTCTGTACAGTGTGTGAATGTCCATGCTGTGTTCACAAGGGTTTCCTCCTGATGCTCCGGTTTGCTCCCACATTCCCAAGAAATGCAGCAGGTGGATTGCATATTCTAAATTGGCCTTAGATGTGAGTGAGTGTGTATGTGCACGTGTGTGTGCCGAGCTGGCAACTCGACACAGTAAAAACTCTACTGCCACTCGTTCTGCGGACCAATGACCCGCTGTAGCAACCCCTAATGGGAGCAGCCAAAAGGAGAAGAACTTGTTCAAAAACATGTAGTTTCATGTTATTTTGCTGTGGTATTCTATTTTACTTCACCCCCCACATATTTGCAGTTTGTCTGTTTTTTCCATATTAGTATAAATCAACCCCTCTGGGCTTCCAAGTCGACTTAGCTTTGGCACTTGGTATTGCACACCGTGTCTGTATCATAAGTCTGTTCTGGTTGTAATGCTGTACTATGCCGTACAGTACTTGTGACATCTGTGCCAGAAGTGTGACTGCATCATGAACACTGAAGGGTGCATCTGCATTAATGAATTGTGCATTTCTGTACTGGGCTCTCCACAACTGCTTTATTATTCACCTAAAACTCCATTACTGTATAAACCTGCTTTACATTTGGCATTTGTGCCAGCACTGTAACCCTCAGCTACGGTAGGCATTGTGCCAGCATTGTAATCCTCATCGACATTAGGCATTTGTGCCAGCACTGTAATCCTCATCTACATTAGGCATTTGTGCCAGCACTGTAATCCCCATCGACATTAGGCATTTGTGCCAGCACTGTAACCCTCAGCTACGTTAGGCATTGTGCCAGCATTGTAATCCTCATCTACATTAGGCATTTGTGCCAGCACTGTAATCCTCATCTACATTAGGCATTTGTGCCAGCACTGTAATCCTCATCGACATTAGGCATTTGTGCCAGCACTGTAACCCTCAGCTACGTTAGGCATTGTGCCAGCATTGTAATCCTCATCTACATTAGGCATTTGTGCCAGCACTGTAATCCTCATCGACATTAGGCATTTGTGCCAGCACTGTAACCCTCATCTACATTAGGCATTTGTGCCAGCACTGTAACCCTCATCTACATTAGGCATTTGTGCCAGCACTGTAATCCTCATCTACATTAGGCATTTGTGCCAGCACTGTAATCCTCATCTACATTAGGCATTTGTGCCAGCACTGTAACCCTCATCTACATTAGGCATTTGTGCCAGCACATTAGGCATTTGTGCCAGCACTGTAACCCTCATCTACATTAGGCATTTGTGCCAGCACTGTAATCCTCATCTATGTTACTCCTGTTCCCATTATTATTTTTATTTTGTAATCTGTATTTGCATTTTATCTGCTGTGTTTTCCATGTCTGCTTATTTGTGGCGGCTGTGCCCATATGACATTTTTACCTGCATTGATATTTTTATTTTGTTGCTTTCTAAATGTGCTTGCCTGTGGAATCCATGCTGGTACGCTAAACTGGTGTACAATAAATACTGTGTATTTAAGCCTACCTAACAATGCATCTGTGCCAGCAGTGTATTCTTATCCAAACTAATAAACTGTACTGTTTGTCCAACTTAAACTACTTGTGGTTTCCATATCTGCATTGTGTCACAGCTGCTCCTTTTGGGCCACCTTCCCCATGTACATTGCCTTCTCAAGCATATTGTTCATCATATATTGCACAATTACAGTAGTTTACAAACTTAGTATGACACATCTTCCCGGAGATTTAATTCTACCAGTTTCAGAGCTTCAGATCTCTACTACACAGGACCACAGTCTGCCCTTACCACATCTGTTACCAGCATATCAGTATTAATCTGCCCTTACCGCATCTGTTACCAGCACTAGCCTCCCCTTACCGCATCTGTTGCCAGCATACCAACACTCATCTGCCCTTACCTGTTACCAGCATACCAACACTCATCTGCCCTTAACGCATCTGTTACCAGCATACCAGC
The DNA here is from genome assembly GCF_019279795.1 of Protopterus annectens. Lineage (NCBI taxonomy): Eukaryota > Metazoa > Chordata > Ceratodontiformes > Protopteridae > Protopterus > Protopterus annectens. The sequence continues at coordinate 460,271,547 of NC_056743.1, forward strand.
ACTAATCTGCCTTTACTGAATCTGTTACCAGCACTAATCTGCCCCTACTGCATCTGTTACCAGCATACCAGCACTAATCTGCCCTTACCCCATCTGTTACCAGCATACCAGCACTAGGAACTCAGACAATGTAGCAACCGCCTTATGCTTCCTGACAACTTTACATCTACCAAACAGAGATCTCATTTGTGAGAAGCTGAAAGTATCTATTCAAAGCGGAGGCTAACCTTTCACAAACCACAGTTGTCAGAACAGACAGCATATTTCCACCCCACTGTAAACCAAATTTATCGATAAACTCACATATATGATGACTTACTGAAGAAATCCTATCCTAAGCCTCCTAGGCAGTAACCTAGTAAGCCTAGACCTCAGTCACATTCCCACTCTTTACTCATCTGTCCATTGTTTTTTTTTACCTCAAACATGGATCACCTGAGTTGCATACCTGCATCCTTAAGGCTAGTGTGTTTACACCCACAAAAATGTCTCACCTATCATTGACTCACCTTTTAGAAGGTGTGGATCCAGGCTTTGACTCCTCCCTTACCCATAACTTCCCCTCTTCCCCCAAAATACCTCAGATCGAGTTTGCCTGTTCAGCAGCATAAATTTTTCAGTATGCTGAAGACGGGATAGCTGATAATTTGCACAACTAGCTGAACTAAACAAAGTGCAGCCTTTAGGCTGAGGCTGTAGAGGAACAAGGTCCAGGTGAGGTCCATTCATTCAACGAGCTGCACCAGATAACCTTTGGAAGGAGGAAGGAGGAAGGAGGGAGGGATGTTGTACCAGACAAAAATCAAGACAACATGAATCTACTGTTATGTTAAGTACGCAAGTTTCATATCCGATGCTGTCTTTTTTCGTATGATTCAACCTTTGGGATAGATTCCCTACCTACCAAAAACACCTAGGAGGCACCAAGGAAGGATATTCCTGAGAACTGTGGAGCCAAAGGATGTAGGGATCTAGACTGTATATCCTGCTTGCAATGAGATACAAACATGTGGATCGCGGACCAAGTCGCTGCAGCACAAATGTCATCAATAGCAACTCTACAAATAAAGGTGGTAGAAACAGCTACAGACTTTGATGAATAAACTCTTGGTTTCTTGAGTAAAGGCAGACACAACTTTTCACAGACAAAAGCTATACAGCCAGAAAGCCACCTAGACAGAAAGACATCCAAGATACTCTTTGGCCCAGCTTGGCTTCAGAGAAAGCAACAGACAGTTGATCAGACATCCTAAATTCTTAGTCTTGTGTAAATAACATTTGAGTTGTCTGTAAACATCTAGTAAATGTAAATTACTCTGTCTTTTGTTAGAAAATTTTAGGGAGAATGCTTTCAGATTGCTAGCTTAAGGTCCACTTCCTATGCCACCTTAGGAAAGAAAAAGAGAGATTTGTTCTCAAGACACACTATCCTTATGGAAAATCAAGTAATGTGGTCTACAAAGCTTTTGCAATTAGAGATTCTTCTGGCAGAATCAACTACTACCACAAAAATGGTTTTCCAAGAAAGGCATTTAAAATACACTGTAGCTGTTGGCTCAAATGAAGCTTGAGTCAAGGCTTCTAGCATAATAGTTATGTCCCATGTAAGAAACTGATTTCTTACAGAAGGCCTCAATAAAAATGTTCCACTCAGAAAAGCTTTTGATAATTTCAGTGAATCTATGCGAGTTTGATTATGTCCAATATGGAAATTGGAAACTGCAGCTAAATGAACTTTGCTTCTTGAGAAACTAGAACTCCTTTTTTTTTTTTTTTTGAAAAGATCTGACAAGAAGTTTGCAACAGAAGGAAATACGCCAGAAAGGTATCTAATATTTGGAAGTTGCCTAAATGGAAAACCTTTTCCATTTGCTGAGATGAACTTTCATGCTATTTAATCTCTGTGAAGCTGACAAAATATGAACCACCAGAGTGGAAAGCTTGGCATCTCTGGATCCATTAAAACTAGAAGAATCGTGCAGTTAGCTTCAAGGTCTCTGGATTCAGGAATAGCTGCCCAGATAGATGACTCAAGAGATTTGGATGGGAGTCCAATGGCCCACATGGATGTATCAGATGAGGCCAGAGGAAAGGGAACCAAACTTGCCAGGGCCAAAATGGAGCAATAAGAACCACCTTCCCTTTGAAAATGCTTCCCCCCAACCCAGGAGGAAGCATCTGTGGTTACTGTGAACATCAGAGGAGATCTGGAGAACAGACAACCTTCTGAAACCAACAAAGTCAACCATTAAAACTCATATAAGATATGCAAATAGGTGTTAGATGAATTTGAGCATGAAGAAGATGAAAAGTTGGGACCACTGTACTAACAGGATCCACTGAATAACTAACATGTGGTATCGCACTACTGGAACTAGTGTGAACATCAAAACCATCAGCACAAGCTGCTGGAGAATAAGTCTTGCTGGGAGTCAGAAATGTTGGATAACCTGAGCAGCTACCCAATGCAGAGACATAGCCGCATTTTAAGGAATGGTTACTGACTTGCTGAATGTTATGTACCATTTCCTGAACAGATTTTTTGTCTAATGGTTCATCCGACGACAGCTTTTTGGTTAACTGGTCTAGCATAAATTCCTGATACTGGATCATGTGGAACTGACAGTTCAAGGCCCTAGCTGAAAGAGTAGCATAAGTGTAAACTTTTTTACCCCATCTCTCTAAGGACCTGGATTCCCTTTCAGAGGGAAGGGGGTTTTCGGCAGAGGTAGTTGCTACAGCCTTAGGACCCTGGGAGATAGTCTCGGGATCTGCAAAAGGAGCCTTATACAAATGGTAATGCGTGTCCGGGACCCTGTAGTACCTATCGGGCTTAGCAGGGGCCGGAGGTAGTGAATCAGGAGCAGTACAAGCATCATTAAATGCATCATCTACAACAGAGAGAACTGGAGGTATGGCTAAAGGCCTATGTTGTGGTAAATGCAGAAAAGTTCTAAGCCTTTTTCTAGAGTCTGAAAAATCCTGGCCCTGCCACTGAAATTGTTCCCTCATAGCATGCAAGGTTTCCCCAAAGGAAAATTCCTCAGGCGGAGAGGCCGAAGGAATGGACTCTTCAGCATCAGAGTCTTCATAAGGGGAGAAATAAGCCTCTGGAGGGTTTGTATTATCTGAATCATCAGAGGAATCATCTTGTAGAAACTGGCTCAGGGGGCTCTGCTCCAGGCCTCTTCTCTGGAGGTGGGTGAGAGGCCCTGTCTGGGTGAGGTTGGGATCCCCGGATTAAAGAAATGAGATCCTCTGCTAGACTAAGCATTTGAGAACTAGAGCTAGGCCTGTGAGAGGGTATCTTAGCAGGCACAGATTTAGTAGTTTTAGCTGCTTTAGCCCTGGCAAAGGCCTTAATGGACATGGATGCAGGAGGCCTAGCAGCTCCACGTGCAGGGGTAGAAATATCCAAGGGGATAGTGTCAGATAATTCCTGAGAAACTGCAAGAGCAGGAGGTATATCAGAAGCCGATTCCACCAGGTTGGAAGAGGCCTCGGTAGGAGGTAAGTTTTCGGCTGAAGGAAGAACCGCTTGCTCGGTTTCAGCCGAAACCGAGACACTCGCGGTTGGCTTAACAGCGGTTTCGGCCGAAACCGCGAGTGTCGGTCCTTTTCCTTGCGCTTTTTAGATATTTGCGTAGTCGGAGGATCAGACGGCATAATGTAAGCAAAATCGGAGCCGAAAAACTCTTCAGCAAATTCCGACCGACGTCTAAGCGTCCGTCGGGTAAAAGAAGCACAGGCTAGACAAGCTACTACGTTGTGGTCTGGGCCTAAACAAGGTAAGCAGTAAGAGTGGAAATCTTTATGAGGTATTTGTTTCCCACAAGTTAAACAGTTATTCACTTTTTCTGACATCGGCTGAGGCAAGAAAGAGTCCCCAACAGGGTACTTAGCTTTTTAGAAGTCTTCGGTAGAAGTATTCGGTAGTAGTAATCTCTGGTTCTGACCGACCGGCACTTGCGAACAGCTTCTGCTTCGGGCGCCACGCGGCAAGAAAGACTGAGGAAAATGGCGTCGGCTGATGCCTTTATACCCGAATAACTGCAGCTATGACGTCGGGTGAAGTGCGACACCAGCCGAGGCCAGACCCAGACTTTGGAATCCGGCCGACCGAAAGGGCTGCCTGACGACAGGACAACCCATTTGTAAGGACTGCAGATGCATCCTTGAAGGACATCACTGGATTCTGGGAATTTGGCTATTTGACTGCTTAGCTTATATCCAGGAGACATTTGATTAACTGTGTGTGTCGTGTAGATGTAAACTGACTCTGACTATGATTCCCAATTCCTGAACAAGCTGGAGCAAAAGGTCCCCTTGTTAGACCAGAAGATCCCTGGCTGCGGCAGTGAGGAGCCAATCATCTAGACATGGAAACTCCCTGAACTCTAGCAGCTTGTGATAATCTGCCACCACTGGCATGCATTGGGTGAACTCTGTGGGGAGGGGTGGCTGTGGTGAGACCAAAGGGCAGTGCTCTAAAGTGGAAGTGATTGGCTCCAAGTCAAAAACAGAGAAATCTCCTGGATTGCCTATCTATCTATCTTGACATAGTAATAGGCAGTACGCATCCTAGAGATCTACACTGAACATCCAGTCATCCTTCAGAAGAGGTAGAATGGACTGAACCGTGACCATTCACAACGCTGCCAGTTATACAAACTGAGGTGACTTGGGTCCAAAATTGGTCCGAGATCCCCTGTCTCTTTTGGAACTAAAAAGAACCTGGAGCAGACTCCAAGCCTAACTGGTTGGGGGGGACCTGCTGGCTGTCTCTTTTTTCCCCCAACAGTTTTAAGACTTCTGCTGTTGGAAATTCCAATCTGATTGGGTGGCACAGCAGAATCCTTTCTTCTTTTGAGAAGGGGAAACAAAGGGAATAGTATAACCTCTGATGATTATCCTCAGCACCCATGTTTCTAGTCCGACAGCTGGCCAGGCTCGAGAGTGCAGGGATACCCCCCCCACACAAGTGCCTCCAGATGGCAGCTGGGAAATCATTCAGGAGTGCTGGTTGGATTTCTTCATAAAGGACCAGAAAATCCCCGATTCTGTGGTATTCCTTTTCCTCTAGGATGCCACCTACTGAAATTAACCCTGCCCCCCCCCAGGAGGGGGTCTGTCCATATAAGCATCTTCGGTAAACCCTTGAAATTTTCTGAGCCACACCTTTCTACCGCTTTGTTTCCTGAAAAAAGTCCTCTGACAGGTAGAGAAGCAGATTCCAGTGGCAGACAGGGCTTTACCATCTTGTTCACTCTTGGAAAGGTATTCCTTAACCTTTAGTCTGAACCATATCAAATCATCAAAAGGGGCATTAAGGAAGGACATCCTGTAGCCTTCCACAAAGTCATAGAGTTACATCCAGGTGTGCATGTGGATGGCTATGCCAGTTCTTGCTTCTCTAGCTGTACCATCAGCTGCATACGAAATCAGAAGCATGGTTACAGTGGACACCGATTGTAAGGTAGACAACGGGGATGCCACTGTTTTCTCGATGTTCGTTAGTAGGTTACCTGAGAGGGACTTGGTGAGTTCTTTTGTCAAACACCTCTGGAAACAAGTCATGTAAGCAAGGCAGTTCAGTGCTCAAAGTGCAAAAGTCAGTGCTACATCCATTTTCCAAAGCCTTGGACTCCTTATTAACAGGAAGGACAGATGTACGCTCTTCAGAGAGTTCTTTCTTCGTGGCTAATACCAGAACTATGGTATCTTGCTCCAGTGTGCTCTATCCCATGCGGCAACCAAAATTTTGTCCAGTGTCTTTGGAAATGACTCCACCACATCAGGATCCTTCCAAGCCCACCGAGCTACCAGGTCTATAAATCAGCAAGTGGTACCACCCAGCAGGTATAAGAGTCAGTTCCAAAGCCTTGAAGAGCAGAGACTCTTCAAGGGGTAGTGTACTGGTGGACCAACCCCTTTGGTGTATGACCAATTCCAAAATGTCACCAAAGGTGACATTTTCTAGAGGGAATTGTGGGGACCCTCTGCTGTCATCCAAGTCTGTGTTTTCTGTAACTGACTCCAGGGAGAAGTCCAAATGTCTTCTCTCTACATGCATATTTCCTAGGACACTGTATTGATGGGACTTCTGAGTCACACTGGGGCTCATATGGCAAAAAGTCCCAAGGCTGAATTAAGCTGAGTTGTCCCTGTCAATCCAGATACACACAGTCAGAGCTAGTGACCAAAAGGGACAGAGCGAAGCATGTGGAAAGCAACTCTTATTTTGGCCTGGCAAGAACTCTTTCAAATGCCTCAAAAGCTGAGGCAGAGATCGGAGCTGAAGAGACAACCTTCCAATCTCAATGAGATGTAGAAATAGCCTCCGCTGCTCTGAACTGCCCTGGTTCCAAAGTTGATAATGGAGCTGAACTATTGAGTGCTGAGGCTGCTAGGGGAAGAGACAAATCTGAAAGCTTTGAAGTCAACCTGACCACCCTCTAGAGTCCCAGCACTGAGGCTTTTGCTCCAAGACTCTTCCCAATCTGGCAGAATCAGAGTCAAAAGAGAGAGAGAGTGTGTGTATGGGACATTGTCAGAGTCAAAGTCAACAGGACTGCTGGCTCTGATGTGGGTGCTCCAGGTAGGGTTGGACCAATGGGCCTCATCCAATGATCAGACCAGAATAGGAGATACCAATGGGGGATAGCTGGACTTGTGCTCAGAGCACCAGATGAGATGGGTGCCAAGAGAACTTCTAACTGGATTTGCATCTTGAGAAATCTCCACATCATACTGTTCACGTCTGCCTCAGTGAGGCTCCTCAATGAAAGAAAGGACCTCGACAATGATGCCACTGAAAATGGTCTCCAAGGATGTCTCTCCAGCAGAAATAGCAAGTGCAGCCAAGGACCTACCAGCTCCAATGAAAAACAAGCAGATGACATAGGAGAACAAATCCAAGAGGGACTGGATCAGTCTCTATCTCTCTCTCTCTCTCACTAATATAATAATTTAGTATAATATATTCCCTCCCTGCTGACCTTACTCTTGAACCTTCCTTAGCTCAATTCAAAAAAAGTCTCAAACTGTACCTCAAATTACACTGGTTATGTCCTTGCTCTAGTCCTGGTTAGCTCCCTGCTTTAAAGTTGTGTGTTAAACATATTTTTTTGCAACTTTAGCTGAGTCAGAATTCTGTTTGTTTATAGCCTCATCTAATTCTACAATTTGTTGGACTGTATAACTTGTCTGTCATATTAAGTTGGTAAATAGTGCTTTTCATGTTATATGTAATACTTTTTCTGTATGTATGTTGGAGCTTTTCTCCCGGGGCCTCCACTGAAAATGGACATGTATCCAATCGGACTATCCCGGTCAACAAATGTAAAATAAAATATCTTGACTACAAAGACAACTACTAAATGTTTTTCCAATACTATGTTAAAAATAACAATAATTAATAATAATTAAGAGTAATGATTTATGTTTTTTAGGGAGGGAAGATGAAAATCAGAAGGAAAGGAAGAAAAAATTAAGGAATATGCCAAGAAAGGCACAACGTAAATAACCCAAGACTTAGCTTAATTTATTTTTGTCAGAGCCCTTATAATCTCATCCTTTTGGATAACGTGGCAGATGAGAGTGGAGATATTCTAGGGAAAGAAAGGGAATTCTGAGTAGGGTAGGAGTCAGAGCCCAGAATCCACAGCTTCTAAAAGGTGCCGAGGTCAGATTCCAATAACCCAAAGTTTGAATCAGACAAAACAGACAACATGGATAGTTAAACGCCCAGAAATTGGCTTGTTTTACTTACAAGGACCATCTCCCTCTCTTGGTCCTAAACAGACCAGTCATATTTGTAGTTTTGTTTTGCACTCTCAAGGACTGGTGTTTGTCTCACTCCGTTTGCTCCCCTACCCACCCCCATTTACCATCTGCCCCCACTACTCAGATTTATTCTAACCCCAGTATCACCTGACCATAGCCTCCACCAATTCACAGCTCCTATCCACATTACAATCTCCTACCCCTCCCTCATCCCTTCCCTTGCACACACCCCATACCCGGTTTCTAGCATATAAGCACACATAACATCCTCCTACCATGTCCTCACACAGACCTTCACACAAAAACCCCAAGTTCGACAACACCCAACCATCACTCCCCCGAAAATTGCCACATATACTAGAATTCGTCTTCCTAGGTCTCACATATCTAACAAACATCACATCTACACACTCCCAGAAAATACATCATATCATATAACACTCACTCAAACATTTACTCACACATAAACTTCCCAATCTCTTCTACATTATCCAAATATAGTTTAATATTACATATTTATAAGTCTCACACAAAGTACAGATTTGTACCTACCATAAATGTAGATGTCCGATAGGTATGCATCTGTAGTCATAACATATGGGTTGTCCTGCCTCAGGCAGCCCTTCGGTCGGCCGGATTCCAAAGTCTGGGTCTGGCCTCGGCTGATGTCGCACTTTCCCCGACGTCAGAGCTTCTGGGGTATAAAGGCATCAGCCGACGCCATTTTCCTCAGTGTTTCTTGCCCCAGATGCCAAGTGCCCTCTAGGAAGGCTAAATTTGGATAAATGTTGAAAATTCCAAACAGTAGCAAGCAAAAATTATATATATATACATATATACATACAAACAAATACACCATAATAGATTCCCCCAGTTAGCTAAAAGAGGGGTAAGCACCCAAGGAATACCACAGAGGGGAAGGAGGGTGGGTAATTCTGACTGCAGATGCATACCTATCGGACATCTACATTTATGGTAGGTACAAAACTGTACTATGTCTTTCAAGGATGCATCTGCAGTCATAACATATGGGTAGAATACCATAGCCAAACTGGGGGAGGAGGTACTAAGATAATGATGGTGTAGTTAAGATCCCTTGTAAAACTGCAGTTGCAAAACCTGCTCGGGATCTGGAGTATAAAGGTAGATTGTAATGCTTGGCAAATGTATGCACGGAGCTCCAAGTAGCAGCTTCTAAAATGTCCTTGGTAGCCACTCCTCGTAGGAAAGCTGTAGTGGTGGCTGTGGCTCTTGTGGAGTGAGGCCTGATATTTTCAGGAGCTGTCTTTCCATGAAAAGAGTAGCAAAATCAAATGCAATTTCCTATCCATTTTGAAATTGTCTGTTTGGAAACTGCTTTTCCTTGCACTCCAGTTGCATATGCTACCAGAAGTTGGTCAGTTTTTCTGTTGGTTTTAGTTCTGTCCAGATAGTAGCGTAGTTGTCTGTGTACACCCAAGGTGTGCAATAGTTTTTCCCCCCTGTTCTGTGGGTTAGGGAAGAAGGTAGGCAAATGAATAGCTTGGTTCAAGGATACCCTGGATACCACCTTTGGCATGAAAGTAGGATTGGTTCTCAGAGACACTCTATCCTGGTGGAAAATAAGGAAAGGCTGCACTGCCATTAATGCCTGTAACTCGGATACTCTTCTTGCTGAAGTAATTGCTAGAAGGAAAGCAGTTTTCCAAGATAAGAACTGTAAGTCTGCTGATGCTGCTGGTTCAAAAGGGGGAAGTGTCAATTTTTCCAGCACAAAATTGAGATCCCATGCAGGCAGAGAGGGTTTCCTTGGAGGTTTTACATTTTTGATCCCTCTTAAAAATTGCCTGAGGAGAGGATGAGAGAAGATAGGAGGATCCATGTTGTACTCTGCTGAAATTGCTGAAGCATGAATCTTAATGGAAGAATAGGACAGGCCATTGTGGAACAGTTCTGCTAAGCATTCTAGGATGTGTGCTAGGTTTGCCAGTGTGGCATTTGTACCCTTTGATGCACTCCAAATGAGGAATCTCTTCCATTTAGCTGAGTATGTTTTTCTTGTGGAGGGTCTGCGAGCCTCCAGGATAATGTCCTTGACCCTCTGAGATAAAATAGTTTGGTTATGTTTTAAGCAATTTTCCAGGCAGTTAGCTGCAGCGTTTTCAAGTTTGGATGCAGGGTCTTGTAGTTGTTCTGCGTTAGAAGTAAAGGCCATAGGGGTAGAGGCCATGAGTTCGTCCGAGACATGCTTCTCAGTAGCGGATACCAATGTTGCCTTGGCCAGTCTGGAACTATCAGAATCACCTTTGGCTGTTCCTCCCTGATCTTCAGTAGAACTTTGTACATCAATGGGAGAGGTGGAAAGGCATACACTGTTAGGGCCTTCCAGCTGAAAGAGAGGGAGTCCACCCTCCAGGCTTGTGGGTGGTATTCTCTTGAGCAGAATTTCTTCAGTTGGTGGTTGAGTGGGGAGGCGAACAGGTCTATCTCTGGCATTCCCCATTTCTTTATGATTTTGAAGATGTCTGGATGCAGCATCCATTCGTGAGCATCCGTGGAAGTTCTGCTTAAGCTGTCTGCTAGTGAATTCTCTTTTCCTGGTACGAATTTGGCCTGCAGTTGGATGCTGAGATTCAGGGCTAGGTTCCACAGGTCCATTGCCATCCGGCATAGAGGGTAGGAATGCGTGCCTCCCTGTTTGTTGATGTACCACATGACTGTGGTATTGTCTGTCCTTATCAGCAGATGTCCTTGCTGGAGAAATTATCTGAATGCCTCGATTGCATGCTTCACTGCCAGCATCTCCTTTAGATTTATGTGTAGATTCAGCTGGTCCTGAGACCATAGGCCTTGGATACACTTGTCTGCCATGTGTGCTCCCCAGCCTAGGTCTGAGGCGTCCGTGGTGATGGTCTGCCTTGGTTGTGGTTTGTTGAAAGGCAACCCTCTGTTGGTCTGGCAGGCCTGAGCTCACCACAGGAATTCTGTTTTCAGGCATGGAATGATTGGTATCATGGTTTCTAGACTGTGCGCCTGTGTTGAGACCAAACATTCCTTAGGTACCATTGTAATTTCCTCATATGCAGCCTGGCATGCGGGATCAAGATTATGCAGGATGCCATGTAACCCAGGGCCTGCAGGACTTTCCTTGCAGTAAGCTGAGCTTGTCTTGTCAAAGCCATGAAGTAGACTGGGAGTTGTTTTTGTTTTTCTTCTGTGAGAAAAGCCATCTGAGTTATTCTGTCCAGATCCGCACCCAAAAATGTTATCCTTTGGGATGGCACTAGTCTTGACTTCTGGATGTTGACTGTGTATCCCAAGGCCTGTAACAATTGTATGACATAGGCCAAATCCTTTATTAGTTTTGTCCTGTTGTCCGCTTGTATTAGGCAGTCGTCCAGGTATGGGTAGATTTGAATTCCCTGAAGCCTGCAATGTGCAATTACTGATGCCAGGCATTTCGTGAATACTCTGGGCGCAGTAGATAAGCCAAAGGGCAATGCTGAGAATTGATAATGCTCTGATCCTGCAAGAAATCTGAGGTGTCTTCTGCAATCTGGTCGTATAGGGACGTGCAGGTATGCCTCCTTGAGATCTAGAGTCACCAGCCAAGACTCCTTGCCCAACATGGGAAGAAGTTGCTGTAGGGTCAGCATCTTGAATTTTGGCACAATGAGATATGTGTTTAGTGCGGACAAGTCGAGAATAGGCCTCCATTGAGTTTCTTTTCTTGGTACAAGGAATACTCTGGAGTAAAATCATTGGCCTTGTTCCATAGATGGTACCCTTTCTATTGCTTTCATCTGAAGTAGATTGTTGATTTGTCTTAGAGCCTCGGGGCTTCTGGTTTGGTGGAAGGTTTGGCATTCCGCTCTTTTTTGGTAGTGTGTGGAAGTGAAACCTGTATCCTTTGTCTATTGTTTGCAATGTCCATTTGTCTTTTGTAATGCAATGCCAGTTTTTTGAAAATAAAGTCAACTTTCCGCCCAAGGGTGCTTCCAGTTGTTCCCTGGTAGGCGGAATCAGAGCCAAGTCATTGTGTCTGTCCTGTGGAAGTGGTTGTAGTTGCAGCTGTGGCGGTACTCCTCTGGTTGGCAGGTTGCCACTGACGACCCCTGTAGGCACCCTTTGATTGACCTCTGCCTCTTGGGCGTCTATTCCTGCCCCTCTGTGCTCTGGAGGTATCTGGAAAGGACCAATTCTTTGAAGGCCAGTTTCTGCTGAACCTCGGAGGTTGGACCTGCAGAAATTCCTTGACTGTTTGCACAGATTTTGCCTTTTCTTCCACTTTCTTTAGAATCTCCTGTGCAGTGGAGCCAAATAAACTTTGTTTCTCCATTGGAGCATCTAGGAGTTTAGCCTTGACGTGGTCTGACAAGGATTGCTCTTTTAGCCAGGCATGCCTTCGAATCACTGCTCCAGTCATAGCTGATCTAAATGAAGCCTCCAGTGCATCATAGCCACATTTTAAGAAATGATTACTGACCTGCTGAGAGTTGTGTACCAAATCCTGAAGGGACTTACGGTCTAAAGGTTCAGGAGAGGAAAGCTTTTTATTCAGCTGATCTAACAAATATTCCTGGTACTGAATCATATGGAATTGACAGTTTAAAGCCCTGGCAGAAAGAGTAGCAGATGTGTAAACCTTTTTACCCCATCTCTCTAATGCTCTTGACTCTCTTTCAGAGGGTAGGGGGTTTTTGGCAGTGGCAGCTGCAACACCTTTTGGGCCCTGAGAAATAGTTTCTGGGTCTGCAGCATGGGCTTTATACAAGTGGAAGTGAGAATCCGGTACCCTGTAATATCTGTCAGGTTTGGCAGGGGCCGTGGGAAGAGACTCAGGGGTAGAACTGACATCATTATATGCATCATCAACAACAGATAGCACAGGTGGTATGGCTAAAGGCCTATGCTGTGGCAAGTGTAAAAAAGTCCTTAGTCTTTTCCTAGAATCAGAAAAATCCTGACCCTGCCATTGAAAGTGTTCCCTCACAGAGTGCAAAGTCTCCCCAAAGGAAAATTCTTCTGGGAGGGGGGAGGCAGAAGGAATAGAGTCTTCTGCATCCGAGTCCTCATAAGGTGAGTATGGTCCTTCCTGATGGTCTGATAAATCAGATCCATCCGAGGAATAATCAGAGGAGAGAGGTTCAGGGGGTTCAGTCCTAGGCCTTTTTTCAGGAGGAGGTTGTGAGGCCCTGTCTGGGTGAGGTTGGGAACCCCTAATCAGAGATATAAGGTCCTCAGCAAGGCTGAGAATCTGAGAACTTGAGGAAGGTCTCTGAGAGGTAGATTTTGCTGGAATAGCTTTTGAAATTTTAGCTGCTTTAGCCCTGGTGAAGGCCTTAATAGACATAGAAGCAGGGGGCCTAGCTGCCCCACGTGCAGGAGTAGAAATGTCCAACGGAATGGTGTCGGACAATTCTTGTGCGCTTGCTTCTTCAGTAGGAATTTCTGTAGCCGACTCAGCTGGGGCCTCTCTGGCCTCGGTTGTCGGAGGTATGTTTTCGGCAGAAGTAAGAACCGAGGACTCTGTTTCAGCCGAAACCGAGACACTCGCGGTAGGCCTAAAGATGTTCTTTGAGTATAAATGTGGAGTCCGGTCATGGCGCTATAGACTGCACCCAATGCAGTCAGGGTACTAATGCCATTGATCGGCGCCATTTCCTCAGTCTTTTCTTGCCCCAGATGTCAGAAGACCACAAAGACAAGTCCCGGGCGTGTCTGCACCAGCGCAAACATGTACAATATTTACTCCCCATATTCTGAAAATATAAAGCATAAGTACCACCTACACAAGTACCAAAACACAAAGGGAAAAAAAAGACACCTACAGTATGCAGCAGTATATACAACCAAAAAGACAACTCCCAAATTGTAACACACTGTACCTAACATCACAGATATAGTGTAGCATGGAGTACAATAATCCAACACAACAACCCCAGAACACAGAAAGGCTGAGGGTTGGGACAAAAAGTAGCAAGGGCAGTCTAACATCCTGCAAAACAAAAAGTAAAAAAAGGAAGCTAAAGTCTTTGCAAATGAGCTGGCGGGTGGTAAGCAGTAGAAGCAGAGCAGAGGCCAAATAGGCTGCTTGGCAATACCAGCTCTAGTCCACCCCCACATCAATGCTTGATCCTTAGTTAGAAGTGAGAATGGATCTAGAAAGTAATCTGAGCTGGAACCATGCTGCCATGAGTATCCCAACAAGATGCAGTAGCTGCTTCCAAGAAGAAATAGGAAAATGTGGCCTTTGACCAGCTTTTGAGTGGCAGTAGCCAAATGGAATGAGCAAAAAGCTGCAAAACCTGCACAAATCTTTTGAGACTGCCTAAAAATATTAATGCCTGCTCCAATAAAAACGTGTTAAAAAACTTTTTTCCCCTTTGTGCACCCAAAACTTTCAAAGCGTAGAAAAATGTATAGTTTGGTTTAATGAACACTTAAGTTTACTTTAACACATAAAGGAGGGATCTGCGTGTAGGAGCAGTAGTATATGGATCTTAAAAATTTACTACTGCCATAGAAAAAAAAAAAGGAGGGACTATTCTTGCAGAAGGGCACCCCAACAGGAAAGCAGTCTAAATGCCTAAAGGGGCCTGCAATTCCAAAACTGCAGGCTCAACCATTCCCTTAGCAAAAGTTTTAGCTGACAAAAAGAGATTTTTCCAACACAAAGGAAGGCTTCCCAAGCATAGCTATAGGCTCTTTTGCTTCCATAAGAGCTCTTTCAACAAGGGAGTAGCTGTGCCTGAACAAAGGAATAGACAAAGGCTGAACACTCTGCGAGTGTGAGCTGAAATTATAAGGAGCTGCTGAAACATTGTGAGAAAGGATCAAAGAACAAAGGTGGTGTCCAGAACAAATGAGGAAAGCAAATCTCAAACACCTGCTGATCTCCAAAAAAAAAAATCTCTTGAATTGTCAAATAAGATCTCCAGAAGTAATAGGCCTTATTTCTTCCTTAATCACAGTCTTTAACCTTTTTAAGGTAAAAAATCTAAAAACTCTTCCATTTTTGAGACCTACCAAAGCTGTGAACAGAGCCCATAATCAGCTTTTAAACTTGTTGATTGACTGAGACCATGCTTCAAACATAACTATGCCAGGGTAAGAGCTGAGGATGCAGAATTAGAAGACAAGGCAGATTGAGCTTGAGAGTGTTGCTTGAGGGGCCAATCTGGAGCTATCAAAATCATCCTTGGCCTGTCCTGTCTGACCTTTAAGTGATACTTCTGAAGAAGAGAAGGTAGTTGTGGAAAGAGAAGAGATGATTGAGCTTTCCAACTGCCAGTTTTTTCGAACTTTTCAGAAGAGCATGAGCCCTTTGACTGAAGTGATGAAGGCCCTTGCTGAAATTGTGCAATACTTTCCAAGCTGTGGAGAAGTTCCCAGATTCCTGTGTGTTTGCCCCATGACACTGTCAATTTCTGAAATACATGAAGATCAGTTTGAGTTCCCTGTTGAACATCTCTGTGTCTGTTCTTCATGACACTGTCAATTTCTGCTGCCCTGAGAGAATCCTGCTTCGAAGCAGTCAGTTGCAGGCTAAAACAGTTGCCTGCGAAGTCTCCCATAAAGATTGTGTTCCCCTTGCTTGTTGAGTGTTGCACCCTTGCTTGTTGGATGATGTCCACGATGCAGTTGCCCTTGTCTGTAAACAACTAAGGCCCTTGTTTGTACAACTCATGAGCATACCATCTCCAGTACATTTGATATCCAGATCATGCATGTCATGCTGTAGGCCACCATGTCAGCATCCACTTTTCCATTTAGATGCCTTTCCCAAGCAGTGTCATGCCAAGCAGTGTCCGAGGCATGGTGTCTTGTAAATCTGGCGGGTCACCAGGATCACCCTTGTTTTAGGTGACATAGGTGACTCTCCACACAAGAACCACGGAATTGAATTTGAGGTATATTGAGAATGTGACAGTTCCATTGTCTAGTGACCATGTCCTTTGACATTTTTGATTACTGTGCATACATTTCATACTTTTACATTGGCAAGCCAGCACCAATACCATACTTCCTCAACTGCCTAATGCTTGGTTTGGCCTTTGGAACAGGGTCACTGCATGAGATGATAGTAAGAACCAGCGAAGTGACTGTTTGTCCTTGTGGGTCGGGTTAGACTGATGCTGGGGTATGTGATTCAGTCTCAGCAGAAGAAGCTGTCAGTGAGAGGGACAGGACTGACTTGAGTTTCACTCACACAGAGAGAGCAGGCATCTTAGCTTAGCTAGAACCATCTCAGCATTGCTGTGACAGATTTCTATTTTCTTGATGCAGATGTAGCAGGACGGTGCGTCAAGTAGCCATAAATTGAAGAATCTTGCAGCCTGAAAATTTGAATTGAACGCCATGCCACCTGTACTCTGGGCGATGCTTGATGCCAGAGGGCAAAGGGCAAGGCAGATAATGAAAATCTCTGCTTCAAAATTGAAATGAGAAATCTTTCTACAACTACTTATTGGCACATGAAAACTTCCTTCAGATTTTATGGGCAGTTACCATCCAGCTTCCTTTACCATCCAGTGATCCTTGTAAGCTGTATCGTCACAGTTGCTGTAACGTCATCATCTTGAAAGTGTTGGGGATAGATAAATTGAAATTGGATAGTCCATGCGGTTCCCTCTTCTTGTACTCTAGGGAACTGCTAGAATAAAATCGATAAATTTCTGACTGAGCACAGGCTGAAATAAGGCTGGCTGAATAGGTAACTGAGGGGTAACTGAGTGACTTGCTCTCTTTTCTTGGAGGAGGAGGAGGATCTGGCACAGAGGAACACATGGTGCATTGTGGAAATAAAAATTGTGAAAAAAAAATTCGGAACGTGGAAAATCTCAGAAGGCAAACCTGCACTCGCAACCTGCACTCGCTTCTGCACATGGACCAAAAAAGACTGAGAAAATGCGTGGGTCAATCGGTCATGTACCATTAGTACCCTGACCTGGTGTCGATAGCGCCATGACGACCGGCGAGCCTTATACTCTGGTATTCGGGCCGACTGGGACGCGGACTATACCCAATTGTCAGGACTGCAGCAAGGGAAGACGAAGAACATCCATGGTTTCAGCCGAAACCGCGGGCCGCGAGTGTCGGTCCTTTTCCTTGCGTTTTTTGGCTAAATGTGTAGTCTGAGTCTCCGACGGCATTTTATATGCAAAAGCGGATCCAAAAAACTCTTCTGCAAACTCCGACCGACGTCTAAGTGTCCGTCGGTTGAAGAAGGCACAGGCTAAATAAGCTGATACGTCGTGGTCTGGGCCTAAGCAAGGAAGGCAGTAAGAGTGGAAATCCTTATGAGGTATTTGTTTCCCACAAGTTAAACAATTATTTACTTTGTCTGACATCGGCTGAGGCAAGAAAGAGTCCCCAACAGGGTACTTAGCTTTTTTAGAAGTCTTCGGTAGCTGAAATCTCTGGATCTGACCGACCGGCACTTGCGAACAGCTTCTGCTTCGGGCACCACGCGGCAAGAAACACTGGGGAAAATGGCGTTGGCTGATGCCTTTATACCCCAGAAGCTCTGACGTCGGGGAAAGTACGACATCAGCCGAGGCCAGACCCAGACTTTGGAATCCGGCCGACCGAAGGGCTGCCTGAGGCAGGACAACCCATATGTTATGACTGCAGATGCATCCTTGAAGGACATCTCAAAGCTACACTAGAAAAACACCTCAGACATTTAGCAAAGAGATATGGTACATAATTAATCACCTACTACATACCACAAAAATTCTACTGATATCAGGTGACATTCACCCAAACCCTGGCCCGCATAACTCTCTACTCTCAACCACACAAATCTCTGAACTTCTAATCCTTAACATCAATATTAGGAGTTTATCCAACAAGCTTCCTAACCTTCATGCACTAATAGCACACACTATTCCCCAGACTTACTAACCATACTGAAACTTGGCTAAAACCTAGTATTCAAGATGAAGAAATGTTACCCCCCCCCCCCCCCAGGTTTTAATATCCGAAGAAAAGACAGAGTAGGCAGAAGGGGAGGTGGGGTTGCAATTCTATATAAAAATACACAACATAAAACCTCTCCAAACCCCAATACTGAAATTGCAAAATGCCGAAACCATAGGTTCTACCCTAAGCATAAATGACACAAAAATGATCATAATTTTATGCTGTTACACTCCCCCAGGGAACAACTCTTCCACCGTAGAAGAATTGTTACAATGGGCCACAGACACTCTCCCTCAAGAAACCATCCTACTAGGTGACCTGCACAGAGACTGGTTAGCCTATAGCTCCAATAACCCAACAAACCATATTAATCTTTACAATTTTAGACAACTTATCTACGAACCCACAACAGTCGATAAAAAAACCCACAAACTATCAATTTTAGACTGGACACTAGTTAATTGCCCTAAACAAAATTACCAAACAGGTACCCTCCCAGATGGTCTTAGTGACCATCTCCCAACTTTCCTACTACGCAAATGTACCAACATAAGCAAACCTATAGTACACAGACTAGTCAGAGATGACCGTAACCTAAATACACAAGAACTTACAATATTCTAAAAACATAGTAACTGGAAACCACTGCTAACCCTCAACTTAGACCAGGCCGTGAACTACTTTAACAATATACTCATCAGTGTACTTAAGAGAGTTGCACCCATTAGAAAAATTAGAGCCAAAGCTAACTGTGCACCATGGCTTAGAAGGGAAACTGGAGCCCTACTAAAAACTAGAGAAGGCTTGGAAGACCTGGAAGAGGGACAATACTAGCTCAACCAAACAAATTTACCTACAACTCAGAAATCAGGCCAAAAAACAAACCAAACTCGATAAACAAAATTACTTTCTTAACTTACAAAACAGACACTTTAAAGACCCCCAAAAGTTTTGGCATTCCATAAACGCCCTTCTAAAACCAGGCAAAATATCCACTCCCTCCTGCAACTCCAACAAGGACAATAAGGACATTCTCTCCAAATGTAATCACCATTTTACAGAATCCATCCTAACACTATCCTCCCAACTATCCAAAAACAACCCCTCATACAACCTAACAAAATGCCATGACAACATCCCACCCTTTACACTCTCACCCATTCCAACCTCCACAATCAAAAAACTCCTCCTAAAACTGAAACCTACCACCCTTGCCACAGACAACTTACCAGCCAACTTCCTAAAAATACCCACAGAGTCAATACCCTACCCTACTTCCATCCGTATCAACTGCTCCATACAAGAATCATATGTTCCCCAACTCTGGAAAGCATCCTATATCATCCCTCTTCATAAAAGTGGAAACTCATACGAATACTCTATCGCCCCATTGCCATTTTATCACCCTTATCTAAAATACTTGAGAGATGCATTCACTCTCAAGTAATGAAATTCCTTAACTCAAACATTCACTCCCAACTACTATAGGCGTACCACAAGGCTCAATATCAGGTCTACTTCTTTTCTCCATATTTACCAATAACCTCCATACCACCACACAGCATGCTTCACTCATACAGTACTCTGACAGCTCTACTCTTATCTGTTCTGCTCCAACTATTGCAACTTTACAACTGACCCAGGAATCCTTTAGCTCTGTGGAAAGCTGGATCACACAAATCCAACTTATTCTGAACCCTAACAAAACCAAATTGCTACTCTTCACCCCAATAAAACTATGTCTACCCCTCTATCCTTTACTATCTCTGCTAATAATGGAACTATAATTTCTCCCTCTGATCATACCAAACTCCTAGGAGTAGAAATTGACAAACATCTACTCTTCAATGTACATATTTCTCAAACAATCAAAAAAGTGCATAAAAAATGGGAACCCTGTATAGGCACAAAACATCCCTCTCTCAACAAGCACGAGTTACCCTAGCCCAAACTCACCTTTTATCCACTCTAATGTACGCTTCACCTATTCTTACCCACCTCAGAAAACCTGACCTACCTTTTATCCACTCTAATGTATGCTTCATCTATTCTTATCCACCTCAGAAAACCTGACCTGGCTAAACATGAAGCATGTTACAACAAAATCACTAAGTTCGCCATTAACCCCACCTTTAGAACCCACCACTGTCAAGCACTACAGGAACTACAATGGCTTGAATTTCCTCAACTCATAAACTACCACCAACTAGTCATTGCATATATGACAAAACATCCTGATAAAACTCCTGCTCTAGGCCAACTTCTGACCTGCTATAACACAAATTGTCCTCTACGCTCTTCCGACAAATCCCTCCTCAGTGTCTTAAGGACATATAAGTCTGCTGGAAAAGCGCTGTTCTCCCACACCATAGCTAAAACCTGGAACAATCATCCCTCTGCTCTGACCTCTGCTTCCTCCACAACACTCTTTAAAAACTCACTTAACGCACACCCCTACTAAATAACTGGTTGTGCCCATGTACTACACAAGTCCTTCAAATTCTGTCCTCTTACTAACTGCCTCTCCTACTATTTGTCTCCCACTGTAACTCACATTACAGTCCAGGATACAAATACTATTTAGAAGTAATGTACTATTAACCATTTTATTATTATTGTTTGGTTCAATTATTAACTATGTTTTCTATTTGCATTGCATGTATGTTTTTTTTTTCATTGTACTTGTTCACTGATGTACATTGAAATTTTACTTTCTTTGTTTGTACTTTTACTTATTGTTGGAGCTTTTCTCCCCGGGCCTCCGCTGAAAATTGATCTGTGTCCAGTCAGACTATCCCGGTTAACAAATGTAAAATAAATAAATAAATAAAAATAAACATTCTCACCCTCACCTATATCTAAGGTAGGCCTCACTTTTAAGGAGTCTACGTGCATACTCTTGCAGTTAAACTTCTTGGCCAGCCTCAGGAGGGGATGACTGGTCCAGGGAGGAGGAAGAAGACTTGTGTCTAGAAAGGGTGGGGGCATCTTGCAGTGGTTTTCCAATCTACTTTGTCAGAGAGATAGTGAATAACAAGGTACCAGACAAATGTGCGACTCTAGCTGAAGTCAAACTGAGTATGCGCATCTCAAGGGCAGTGGCAAATACAGAGAAACCTGTATCAATGGTATCAAGTTTAACACTGGTTCTATTCCCAGAGATAAAGAATCAGTCCTACATGGCCAAGGCCATAAGCCTTGAGGGACAGTGCTGAGACTGAGAAAGTTAGTCACATACTCAATCCTGAAAGACCTGCCTTGACCACAGAGGTAAACAAAACTGCCAATGTTGACACTGAGATCAAACACCTCAACACTAAAGCTGGAAGGCTGACTGTAAAAGTGAGCCAACAGTGACATTAAGAGCGGACTACAAACCCAGAGGCCAAAGGATCTCTCAAAAGTGATGGCATTACTGCAAAGGACATTGATGCTCAAGGCAGAGCTGATTTTGAAGGCATTGACATTGAAATTCTGTGTTCCCATCCAACCACTGAGATCACAGTCAACACAGAAGGCTACTCGACATTAATCAATGTCATCGAGTGTAGCTCTGGATTTACAGGGCTCAGAGTTGCAAATGGCCTGGTGAAAGAAAAACACAAGGTAATAGCACAGAGAAACATGGTAAAGATGAAAAGCCTCTTACTGCCTCTGTGCAAATGGGGTGAGAGACCTGAGCCCACACATTAAAATTCAAAAAAATGCCTGCAGCATTTTTTTTGTAATCCAGAGAAAGTGTGACATTATGGTGACACTTAACAGACCTGATGAAAAAGGCTTGGAAATTAGAAAAAAAAGTATTACCTCTTCATCCAAAAAGTACAGTTGTGTACACTTACAATAAATGTAGATGTTCAAGTGTATTCACTGTTGCAGTCATTACATTTGGGTTATCGGTTTGCAGTAGCCCTCAGTCAGCCTGATTAACAGTCTTGGGTCCTGCGTCGGTTGCTGTCCCTTCTTCCATGACGTCAGGTCATCAGGGGTATAAAACATGCAGCCGACGCCATTACATCAGTTTTTCTTGCCCCAGATGTCAGGTGCCCCCCAATGAGAAGCAATTAAATATATAAATACAAGGATATACCTTCAACAGAAAAGCAAATACACCAAAAAGCTTTTAGAGCATAGTAAGTGAGAGTAGAGGTATAGCCAAAGGAAGAAAGGGGACTGGAGGGAGGGTAACCAAGACTGCAACAGTGAATATACTCTAACATCTACATTTATGGTAAGTGTACACAACTGTACTACGTTCATGTTTCACTGTTGCAGTCATTACATTTGGGTAGATTTCCAAAGCTAAGGTTGGGAGGAGGAATTTAAATAGAATTAGGACCAGCTATAAGGCTCTGCAAGACGGCAGTGGCAAAACCAGCCCTGGATTTAGAGAAAATTGGCAAATGATAATGCTTGATGAAAGTATGTACAGAACTCCAGGTAGCAGCTTCTAGGGTGCCCCTAGTAGGGACGCCCCTGAGAAAGGCTGTAGAGGAAGATGCAGCCCTGGTTGAATGGGGTCGGGTGCCCTGTGGGATATGTTTTCCATGGTGCTTATAGCAGAAATGAATGCAGTGGCCTATCCATTTTGAAATGGTTTATTTTGAAATAGCGTTCCCCCTCAGTCCCTGCAGCAAATGATTTCCTTTGAGGTTTAGTCCTGTCCAAGTAGAATCTAAGCAGTCTGTGCACATCTAAAGAGTGCAGTATCCGTTCCCCTTTGTTCTGTGGGTTAGGAAAGAAGGTAGGTAAATGAATGGAATGATTAAGAGCCACACTGGATACCACCTTGGGCATGAAGGAGGGATTGGTTCTGAGGGACACCCTGTCCGCATGAAAGATGATGTAAGGTTCCACTGCCATAAGGGCCTGTAATTCAGATACCCTTCTTGCAGAAGTGATTACCAAAAGGAAAGCGGTTTTCCAGGAAAGAAATTTTAAATTTGCAGTAGCAGCTGGCTCGAAAGGAGGAAGATTAAGTTTCTCAAAGACAAAGTTAAGATCCCAGGCTGAAGTTGGAGTTCTCCTGGATGGCCTTAAATTTTTGGCCCCTCTGAGGAACTATTTGAGCAGTGGGCGAGGAAAAGGGGGAGGCTTTGTGCTATAATGAGCTGAAATGGCTGATGCATGAATTGTGATGGAGGAAAAAGACAAGTCCTTATGAAGCATCTCAGTCAAGTATTGTAGAATCTGAGATAAATTGGGCACAGCTGCGTTCATTCCTTGAGATTGGTTCCAAGCAGAGAATATTTTCCATTTTTGCAGCATAAGATTTTCTAGTGCTAGGCCTCCTTGCCTCTAAAATGATATCCATCACTGATTTACTGAGGGATGGTAAAGGAGAGATTAGGTAATTTGCCAGGCTGCTAGGTTCAGGGTTTGCAGCTGAGGGTGCAGAATCTGGTTCTCCTACTGAGACAACAGGGAAGGAGTCTGAGACAGGTGCCATGGAGCCAAGCGTGACACACTGCGCAAGAGTGGGTGCGCCAGTGTTGGCGAAGCCAGTCTGGTGCAATTAAAATCATCCTTGGCTTGTCCTGTTTGATCTTTAGTAGTACCTTGGAGAGCAGAGGCAGAGGAGGAAAGGCATAAACTGATAGTTTTTTTTCCAGCTGAAGGATAGAGCATCCACTTTCCAAGCTTGCTTGTGGGGAATCCTTGTGCAAAATTTGTCCAATTGATGGCTCTGGGGGGAAGCAAACAGGTCTATATCTGGGCTCCCCCATTTGCTTGTCAACATGTTGAAAATTCTTGGTTCCAGTTTCCACTCGTGTGGGTCCATGAGGTTTCTGCTTAGTCCGTCTACCAGTGTATTTAGTTTTCCTGGCAGGAATTGAGCTTGTATATTCACTTGGTAGCTCAAGTGTTCCACAATGCCATGGCTAGTCTTCAGAGGGGGTAAGAATGTGTACCCCCCTGCTTGTTTATGTACCACATGACAGTGGTGTTGTCCGTCTTTACCATTAGTCGTCCTGGAAGAATGTGGTCCTTGAAGGCTGTCAGAGCATTCTGTACAGCTAACATTTCCTTTTGATTTATGTGCAGGTGCATTTGACTTGGATTCCATTTGCCCTGAATGCACTTCCCTGGCAGGTGAACCCCCCATGCATTGTCTGATGCATCTGTTAAGATTTGTGCGGCAGGGAGTAATGTAAATGGTAGTCCCCTGTTTTGGTGGCAGGCCTCTGCCCACCAAATGAACTCTAGCCGTAGGCAAGGTATGATAGGAATCCTTGCTTCAAGATCCTGTGAATGTTGACACCATAGGCTTTTGACATACCACTGTAGTTTCCTCATATGCAGCCTTGCATATGGAATTAGAAGAATGCAGGAGGCCATGAACCCCAAGGCTTGCAGTATTTGACTTGCAGATAGCGGGGTTTTTGTGGACACTTGTTTGAAGTGAGTTGTCAAATGTATCCGTTTCTCTGGCGTGAGGAAAGCCATCTGGGAAGTTGTATTCAAGCTTGCTCCCAGGAATATAATTCGTGGACAAGGTACCAGGTGGGATTTCTTTTCGTTTATGGTGAACCCCAGACAAGTCAGTACCCTTTGAACAAAGGCCAGATGATTGAAAAGAATGTCCTTGCTTTCTGCCTGAATTAGACCATCGTCCAGGTATGGGTATATTTGAATATTTCTTTGCCTGCAAAATGCAATGACTGGAGCTAGGCACTTTGTGAATACCCTGGGTGCAGTAGATAAAACAAAAGGCAGTGCAGAGGACTGATGGTACATGTAGCCTGCTTTGAAGCATAGGCATCTTCTGCAAGACTCCCCGATAGGGATGTGCAGGTATGCTTCTTTTAAGTCTAGTGTTGCCAACCATGCATCCTTGCCTAGGATAGGAAGCACCTGGTGAAGAGAGTCAGCATTTTGAATTTTGGAATCACCAGAAAGGTGTTTAGAAGAGAAAGGTTTAGGACAGGACGCCATGTATTGCCTTTTCTGGGTACCAGGAAAAGTCTCGAATAGAAACCTTGTCCCTTTTCCTCGTCTGGTAACAAATGAATAGCCCACATGTTTAAGAGAGAGAGTACCTGATTTTGGGCCTCTGCCTACTGATTTGGAGGTAGATCTGGCCACCCGCCTGGTGTTGGTAATGTGTGGAAATGAAATCTGTATCCTTGGGACACTATATTTAAAACCCATTTGTCCTGGGTAATGAGTTCCCAGTTTTTGGCCTGCAGACCAATCTTTCCGCCTAAAGGAGCATTCAGTTGGGAAGTGCTTGGAAGTTTTAAAAGCAAGTCATTGAGACGGTTTTCCATAGGGGGGAGTCTTACTGCTCCCAGGTTTGGGTGCAGAAACCCCCCACTGCTTAGTCTTGTGTGTCCCTTGGGACTGAAACCTGGGGTTTCTGTTGTGTCTGAGTTTGGCTTGAGAAGACCTGGAGGGGGCTGGAAAGGACTAATTTATAGAGGGCCAGTTCCTACTAAATCTAGGAGGCTGAACTTGTAAGAAATCGTTAACAGTCTGCATAGATTTAGTTTTATCTTCCATCCTTTTAAGAACTTTCTCAGCCTTGTTGCCAAACAGGCGGTCCTGATTTAAGGGAGCATCCAACAATTTAGCTTTAACATGATCAGGCAAAGATTGCTCCTTAAGCCAAGCATGCCTTCTGAGCACAGACCCAGTAACAGCAGCCCTGCAAGAGGCCTCTAATGAATCAAATCTACATAGCAAAATATGTTTTCCAACCTGTTCAGCAGAATGCATTAAATCCTGTAATTCTTTATTTTCAGGGCAGTCAGGAATTAACATCATTTTCTGTTTAAGCAATCCAATAACATGTTGTTCATACTTTAACATAGGAAACTCACAGTTTAAAGCCCTAATGGCCAAGGTTGCATAAGTGTAAGCTTTCTTACCCAATCTATCCAGCCCCCCGGAGTCTCTATCAGAGGGGGTAGGATTTCTAGCAGTAGAAGCCTTAATACCTTTGGGTCCCTGTGAAATAGTCTCTGGATCTGCAATAGGATTTTTAAAAAGGAACTTGCGAGAATCAGGAAACCTGTAATATCGGTCAGGTTTTTTGGGAGCAGGAGGCAAAGAATCAGGGGCCAAACTAGATTCTGAAAAGGCATCATCAACAATGTCTAGTACAGGAGGTATAGCTAAAGGCCTATGCTGAGGCAGGAGTAAGAAATCCCTAAGCCTCTTTTTTTGAATCAGAAAAATCCTGACTTTCCCAGTGGAAATGCTCCCTTAGAGTATGTAAGGTTTCACCACAAGATAAATCCTTTGGAGGGGAAGCAGAGGGACGAGAGTCCTCTGCATCAGAATCCTCGTAAGTAGATAAGGGCAAATCCAGATCATCAGAATCCTGTTCAGAAGATTCATAAACAACTTCCGTCCTGGTTCTCTTAGAAGGGGGAGGTTGGCTTCCCCTGATTAGAGTTATAAGATCTTCAGCCATTCTGATCATTTGTTTTTTAGGCATAGAGGCCTGAGTATGTAGCCTGGGCG
Source organism: Protopterus annectens (assembly GCF_019279795.1). Lineage (NCBI taxonomy): Eukaryota > Metazoa > Chordata > Ceratodontiformes > Protopteridae > Protopterus > Protopterus annectens. Next base: position 460,297,707 of record NC_056743.1, read on the forward strand.
TTGGTTTCTTAGGCATGGTTTGAGATTTTGGCCTAAATGAAGGAGGCGTTGGTTTAATATGCAAGTCCGTAGGCCTGAATACACCCTCAGAAGCCAGTGCCTGCACAGCGGCTCCAGACCCATCCAAGGTAGAGACATCCGCAGGTTCCACAGCTGAAGCATCTCGCGGCATACCGGACTCTGAATAGGTCTCAGTAGAGGCCTGCAAGTCAGAAGTAGCGGGTATCAGGGGCTGCGAAAGTGCCTCACTGAGTACAGGCGAACTGGTGACTGGCTTAGGAGAAGCATCGTTGGCAGCTTTGGACCTTGGCGGCCTGTCTCTGTCTTTATCTTTGCATTTTTTTGGAATCCCGATAGTCGGAAGGCTAACTGACAACATTTCTGGATAATTAAACTGAGAACTGAAATATTTAGAAGAGAAAATATACGGACGACGGATAGTGCACTGTTTAAATAAAGCACAAAACTGACAGCAAGGTACATCGTGGTCAGGGCCTAGGCAAGGAATACAGTACGAATGAAAGTCTTTGTGAGGTATTTGCTTTCCACATGTAATGCAATTATTAACTTTTACTGACATTGGTAAGGAGCAAGAAAAAGTTTCCCCAACGGGGTACCTACCTTTAGTTGAAGACTTCGGTTCTGAAACTCGAAAACGAAAATTTTAGGAGTCGGCCGACCGGCACTTGCGAACTGCTTCTGCTTCGGGCACCGCACAGCAAGAAAGACTGATGTAATGGCGTCGGCTGCATGTTTTATACCCCTGATGACCTGACGTCAGGGAAGAAGGGATAGCAACCAATGCAGGACCCAAGACTTTGTTAATCAGGCCGACTGAGGGCTACTGCAAGCAGATAACCCAAATATGATGACTGCAACAGTGAAACATGAAGAACATCAAAAGAAACACTATCAGCCCCGGGAAGTGACAGAACTTCATTCAGAAAATACTATGACTGAAACTTTATAAACTCTAAACAGGGAAGATGGTCATGGAGCGCCCTCAAACCTGGACTTCTTGAGAGAAGGACCTGAAGAGGAATCTTTAGTACGAGTCATACCTGCCTGATCCGATGTACGTTTCTTTTTATATCTTTATCCATATACTGCAGTGTTTGACCTTGGCATCAAGTTTGAGGTCAAACCCTCAATGGGAGTAGAAGCAGAATGCATTTTCCGCTTCTCTAAACCTAACTTGTCCCTATTATATCTCCAATGCTGGAAGGCATAAAATCACTGCTGGTATCTTGCACAGTATTTATTGCCTAGGCAGACAACACAGAGTGCATGTTTATCCTGAAGGAAACTCTATTATCCCACACTTGCACTTTTTACATTTTTTTAGTACCCATACTATACAAACAGAAGCACAAAATAAAAAGAAGCAACTAGCACTAAAGTCAAAGTTAAATGGCACATAGTAACCAGAGTCACAACAATCAAGTACAAAAACATAGATATCTGGGTAACCCCACAGGAAAGGAACAGAGATCAACCCCAAGAAATTGACACTGGGACTTACCCTGTGCGTGTGTGTGTGTGTGTGTGGGGGGGGGGGGGGCAATGTCAAAATTGTACATGATGATGACAAGGTTGACACAAAAGTAAGGAAGGTCAAGGCACCAAATATGCCTCCAATGTTGACCCTAACAGGCCGATAATTTATCAAGTGTGGACTGGAGATCAAGTCCAGGCCAGTAAGGAAGGGTTCATGGCATGGCGAGAGAACTTGAGTAACAAAGGTACTCTCAAGCCACAGATATTAGCAGGAAAGTCACTGGGTCCACATCTTTCACATCATGAAGAATGTCTACCACATATTTTGATAGTCCAACTGGATGGAGACCATCTTACAAAGCCCAATGAAAGCTTAGAAAGTGGGCCTGGGTGTCCAAACCTTTGATTTTAAGAAACAGAAGTGGAGTGCTCTCAGAATGGTAGGTAAAGGAGACATCCCTTTCAAAGACGCTATACTTTGAACATGCTTTTTAGACACAGGAGCAGATGATATAAGAATTACATAATCTGAAGTCTTCTGACCTAAAAAAAGCTCAGCACTTGTCACTTCTATATTATACAAAGTCCCTCACTTGCGAAACTCCCCCAGGAGTACCCACTTCCTTACTAAGTCCTCTCTTATTTAGTCTCATACCTAACTTCTTAATTTTTCTAGCATGTCGAATGGCCAGATGCTGGCATCCTCTCCTGCCCAGTTGGTGAATCTGGGAATATTGAGGCAATGTTACAATTGCCTCATGTACACAGACAACCCTCTCCTCCTCCCACACAACACAAATACTTGCGAGAGATGCAGCTATTTAGCCAAACTGGAGGCTGAGCTCTCTCAACTCAGGACTGGCAAGACCAGACAGGAGGAGAAGGAAACTACACACACCACAAAACCAGCCTCACATAATGCTACCACACCACTGAATCAAACACATAAACACACAAAGACATACTCGGAGGCTCGGAGTAAAAATTTACCTAAACAGCAGAGGCCTCCAAAGCAGACACCCAAACAACTGCTACCTCAAAACACCCCACAGGCAACACATAAACCACAAAATCAGTGTGCAAAGCAGTCACAGCCCTTAAGGCCAAATACAACACCAAACATACTTGTCATAGGTGACTCCATAGTCAGACACACTGACGTCCCACTCACCAGGCTGAACAAGGAGAGGGTCACAGTAAGCTGCCTATCGGGCGCTAGAATCCGCCACATAACACAAGCACTCGGGTCACTCCACGGCAGGTACAAATATGACACAGTCATTGTCCATGCTGGTGTGAACGACCTGAGACGTACCTCCCTGGACTACATGAAAAGAGACATAGAGGAGCTCTCTGATTATGTAGCCCAGGCAGGTATGACCCTGACCCTGAGCAGTATCCTTCCTTCACCAAGAATGATGCCACAATATAGAGACAAGATGATCAGCTTTAACAATGGGTTAATGTCTGGGGTCATTCAAAGGGGATCCAGTGTCTGTCTGCCTGGGATGACATGCTTGACAAGCCACGCTTGCAAGGGATGGCTTGCACCTGTCACCCTGGGATTCCGGATATTGGCTAAGGCTCTTGCCACCCCATAGTGCCTTTTTAGGCAAGGCTCAAATTCTAAACCTACCACCCTAGAAAACAAAAATGGGAAGAAACTGAGGGTAATGCTGCTCAATGCCAGAAGTCTAAATCTCAAAATGCACGCACTCGAGGCCCTTCTCAGTATGGAGAACATCGATGTCTGTGCTGTAAATGAAACCTGGTTCAAGGCTCCTGAGAGCACCCGGCACTATTAGGTTTTACCTCATATCATGCGTTCCGGCCCCAAAACCCGGACCACACTACAAAAGGAGGGGGTGTATCCATATTCATAAAGGATACCCACACCTCCAGGTTGGTGGCAACACGAAGCTTCGGAAACCATCCAGGTGCAACTAACCATAGGCAAAACTGCTCTACAAATTGTAGCATGCTACAGGCCACCCTCTCAAACTCAGGAACCCCACACAGCCTTCCTGAAGACACTGGAGGGTATAAATGTATCTCCAAACACCATCATATTGGGTGACTTCAACTACCCAAATATAGACTGGGAACATTACTCAAGCCCTAACTTTATAGCCCAACGGTTCCTGGAGTTCATAAATTCAAATGCTATGGAACAGCTAGTAACTGTTCCCACGAGAGGAGAAAATATACTAGATCTCATTATCACAAACATGGGGACAAAATGCTCCACACCGGAAGTATATCCCTCATTGGTGAGATCTGATCATAAACTAATCTCACTGGAAATCCACATCCCACCCCCACCCCAAACAAAAAAGACCACAGTGAAGAACTTCTCAAAAGCAAACTTCACACTACTCAAGACTGGTGTGGTATCCTTCAAGGCCCCTGAGCCAGTGGAAACCACAACCCAAGCTGCGGAAGCCCTTACAAATGCCTTCTATGAACACCTCCAGGACAGCATGGATCAGGCAATCCCAAATAAAACCAAGACTCTTTCCACAAAGGGCAAACATCCAGTCTGGTGGACCCCAGCCATTAACAAACTTTACAATAAGAGGAGAAAGCTATTACATGATAGAACAAAATCCATAAAAGGGAAGTCACCCCTGATCATTATTAGTAAAAAAATACGTGCACTCATAAAATCAACTCAGGCCAATTTTGAGAGAAAAATTGCCATGGATTCAAAGGACAATTGTAAGGCCTTTTTCAGCTATGTTAGGAACCTGGGTGGAAACTCCCAGATATGCTCAGAATTAGTCCAAAATGATACAAAAATCACTGAACCCACAGACATTGCCAACATACTGGCAGACAGGTTCAGTGCAAACTTCACCCCCCTCTCCCCCCCTAAAGGAGAGATAACTATCCCAGCAGAGTGCAGCCTCCCAGACATCTCAAATGCGCAGGTGAAAGCTGCTCTCTCTAAAGCTAAAAACACAGCATCAATGGGACCGGATGGTGTCCCCGGCTGTGCGCTACACGAGCTAAATGAGGAATTAAACCCGCACATAAGGCAGCTGTTTAATCTCAGCCTTACCACAGGATACGTGGCCAAGGAGTGGCGTACAGCAACTGTGGTCCCACTCCACAAAGGCGGTGCCTCTACGGACCCTGGTAATTACTGCCCCATAAGCTTAACAAGTCTAGTCTGCAAAGCTATAGAGAGGATCATAATGGAGCTCATAAACAAAGATATAGGGGACTTGCAGACATTGGACCCGACCCAGTTTGGCTTAGTCAAGGGCAGATCATGCCTTTTGAACTTGGTCGACTTCTTTGAAACAGTCATCAAGGCCATTGATGAGGGAAAGGCAGTCCATACAGCCTACCTTGACCTTGCAAAGGCTTTCGACACAATACCCACCGGGTATTGTAGAAAAACTTACCAGCTTAAATGTAAACCCATATGTCACAAGATGGGTTGCAAACTGGCTTAAGGACAGAACCCACAGGGTTAGAGTTGCTGGCGCTATGTCAGATTCCAAGCTGGTCACAAGTGGTGTCCCACAGGGCTCGGTCCTTGGCCCCCTATTGTTCGGCATCTACTTCTCAGAAGTACAGGCCAACATGGGAGGACTTTGGCTGACAAAGTTTGCAGACGACTGCAAACTGGGCGCCATAGTGGAAAGTGCATCGGACACTGATATCATTCAGAAGGGACTCGCGGAAACAGATAGCTGGTGCCAGAGCCATGGCCTGAAATTAAACACCAAAAAATGTATAGTCATACCCTTCGGGAAAAACAAGGTAACCCCAAGCTACCATATAGGCGGCAATCCACTAAGCACAGAAGAGGTTATCAGGGACCTGGGGACCCAGGTTGACAGTGGCCTTTCTTTTGACACTCACGTTGCTAAAGTGGTTAGAAAGACCTTCTACATTGCCCACCTGATCATGAAGGGATTCACATCCAGATCTAGTGAGGTCATTGTTCCCCTGTACTCTTCACTTATCAGACCAATGATCGAGTACAATGTCCCATTCGGGATGTATCTCACCCGACATCTGCAGCAATTGGAGAGACCCCAAAAGTTCCTCACCAAAAGGATAAAGGGACTCCAAAATCTGTCATATGCTGCCAGATTGAAGAAACTCCAGCTCTATTCAGTCGCATACCATCTGCTCAGAGGTGACATGTGCCTGACATACAAGGCCATGTCCAACCCGGAATTAATGGACATGCTCCACCTCAAAAAATCCAAATCCACCAAAACCACTAGAGCAAGCGACTTAAACCTTAGCACGGATATAAATAGGACATGCTGGAGGGATAGATTTATCACTCAGAGACTCCCTATGCTGTGGAATAAAATCCCGGTCCATGTGAGGCAGAGCACCTCGTTGGCTCTGTTCAAGAGAAATCTTGACCTGTGGATGGGAGATCGTAGGTTTACCCCGGGAATCATCTCTGTGTCACTGCTGGACAGAGGCACAACAAACTAATGGGCACAGCATTTTTTTCATATAAGGGGTGGCGTAAGCCACAAAACTTTGGGCTAGGCTTATAAATGCCTTAGGGCAGATAGCCTAGTATAAACCTATGAACCTATAATGGAGTGGGAGAAAGTAGAGCAGAGGAAGGTAAAGCCCTGGAATGAGTAGGGGTTGCCATAAGCTTTTCCAATACCACTCCAGATTTTCTTTTTTTAAGAAAGTTGAACTTGAAGGATGCATAAATGCTGTAACACTCTGAGAAATTAACCTCTCCAAGACACTGAGGGAAAAACAAACTGGCATGTTTATCCTAGGTGGGGGTGGTGAGAAGGGGGGGGGGATCATGACACCATTGCTGCATTTTGAAAAATTGTGCAACACTCATTTCTTTGGAATGACTCAGTGGATAGCCAACTAGTTCACTAATATAACCTAGGAGGTCAAAATAGGTGAAGGCCACCTCCACCAACAGGCCAGTCACTAGCGGGGTCCCCCAAGGCTCAGTACTAGGCCTGCTCCTTTTTGGCATCTACTTCTCTGAAATGGGAGAAAATGCTGTAGGTTTATGGATGACTTAAGCAAGCTGGGGGTTATCATAGACTCCCCTGCAGATACTAGCATTTTACGAGAAGGTCTATCGATGACTAACAAATGGTGCAAGCCATGGTCTTAAACTCAATGCTACAAAATGTGCAAAGTACAGTTGTGTACACCTACCATAAATGTAGATGTTAGAGTGTCTTCACTGTTGCAGTCATGACTGTAGGTTTCTCCCCTGCCGGCAGGCAGCCCTCGGTCGGCCAGAATCCCAAAGTCTGGGTCCGGCGTCGGCTGTTCAACCACGCTCCCTGACGTCAGAGCGCCAGGAGTACAAAGCTGACAGCCAACGCCATCTTCTCCAGTTTTTCTTGCCCCAGATGTCAGGAGTCCCAAAATGAAAAAGGTCCCATAACCTCTGCAAATACACCTCAGAAGAATGGTGAAAAAAGGAACTACACAAAAGTACATAAGAGGGGACAGGAGGGAGGGAAACCCAGACTGCAACAGTGAAGACACTCGAACATCTACATTTATGGTAGGTGTACACAACTGTACTATGTTCATCATGTTTCACTGTTGCAGTCATGACTGTAGGGTAGAATCCCAAAGCTGAAAGAAAGGGAGGTGGTCATAAAGAAGAAGGGGCGGCTAGAAGGCCCTGCAAGACTGCAGAGGCAAAGCCTGTCCTAGACTTAGAGTAGAGAGGTAGATTGTAGTGCTTAGAGAAAGTATGCACTGAACTCCAAGTTGCAGCTTCCAAAATGTCTTTGGTAGGAACTCCCCTGAAGAAGGCCGCAGAAGTGGCAGCCGCTCTGGTGGAATGAGTCCGTATACTCCCTGGGATTTGCTTTCCATGGTGTGAATAACAAAATCTGATTCCATGAGCAATCCATTTAGAAATGGTCTGTTTTGAAATGGCTTTACCTTGGGAACTTGAAGCATAAGAAACAAACAATCGTTCTCATTTTCTGATGTCCTTGGTTCTGTCCAGGTAAAAACGTAGTTGTCTGTGTACATCCAAGGAATGTAAGATCCTTTCCCCTTTATTTTGAGGAGTGGGGAAAAAGGTTGGCAAGTGGATAGTTTGATTTAAAGCCACTTTGGAAACCACCTTAGGCATGAAGGTAGGATTAATCCTCAAAGATACCCTGTCTTGATGAAAAATAATATAAGGTTCCACAGCCATAAGAGCTTGTAACTCTGAAACTCTCCTGGCAGAGGTTAGGGCTAACAAGATAGCTGTCTTCCAAGATAAAAACTTGATGTCAGAAGAGGCAGCAGGCTCAAAAGGAGGCAAGGTTAGTTTTTCCAAAACATAGTTGAGATCCCAAGCAGGAATGGGAGGAGATCTAGGAGGTCTTAAGTTCTTAGCTCCTCTGAGAAACTGTCTCATGAGCTGGTGAGAAAAGATGGGAGGGTCTGTATTATAATGAGCAGAAATAGCAGGAGGCATGTATCTTAATGGAAGAGAAAGAGACCCTCATGTAAGAGATGTCAAGTAAAGTAAAATTAAGGTAATGTTAGGAAGAAGAGGATCAGAATCCTGAGCCTGCATCCAGGAACAAAATCTTTTCCATTTTCCTGCATAAGATTTTCTAGTGCTAGGATGTCTGGCTTCTAAAATGACATCCATAACCTGCTTGGGTAGGAAAGAAGAAATCAAAGGCCCTGGATTAACCAGGCCGCCAGGCTGAGAGTTCTGACATGAGAGTGTAGACCCTGACCCTGATGTTGGAACAAAAGGTTCGGAGACTGAGGTAAAACCCAAGGGGGCTCCAGACATAGGTTTTTTTTTAGAGTTGGATACCAAAACTGCCAAGGCCAATTTGGAGCCAGCAAGATTATCATCTTGGGCTTGTCCTGTTTTATCTTCAATAAGACCCGTGGAAGAAGAGGAAGAGGCGGAAAGGCATATCCCGAGAGGTTCCTCCAACTGAATGACAGGGCATCCACTTTCCAAGCTTCTCTGTGGAAAGACCTGGTGCAAAAATTCTGTAGTTGATGATTGAGATGGGATGCAAAGAGGTCTATGTGAGGACATCCCCAGACTGCTGTTATCATCCTGAATATTTTGGTGCCCAGCATCCACTCGTGTGGATCCGAAAGGTTTCTGCTCAGACTGTCTGCCAGGAAGTTTTGTTTCCCTGGTAGAAACTGAGCTTGAAGATCCAGATTGCAAGCTAGAGCTGTGTTCCATAGATCCATGGCTAGTCTGCAAAGGGGGTAGGAATGAGATCCCCCTTGCTTGTTTATGTACCACATAACTGTGGTGTTGTCTGTCCGTATTAGTAGTTGTCCTGGTTGTAAAAGATTCCTGAAGGCCAATAGAGCTTTCTGAACAGCTAACATTTCCTTTAAATTGATATGCAGGTGCTTCTGATCCTTTGTCCACAGGCCCTGCAGACAGTTGCCCCAAAAGTGGGCTCCCCAAGCATAATCCGAGGCGTCCGTGGTTAGAATCTGAGTGGCAGGAGGCAGACAGAAGGGTTTCCCTTTGTTTAGAGCACATGCCCTGGACCACCAAAGAAATTCCTTTTGAAGGCAAGGAAGGATGGAGATCGGTATGTCTAAACTGTGGCAATGCTGAGACCATACACGTTTTAGTACCACTGTATTTTCCTCATGTGTAGTCTTGCATATGGTACGAGAAGGATGCAGGAGGCCATGTAACCCAAAGCCTGCAGGAATTTCCTTGCAGATAGTTGAGTTAAAGTTGCCAAGGTTTTGAAAGTTGAAGCCAGCTGTAATTGTTTTTCGGATGTCAGAAATGCCATCTGGGTTGTGGTGTTTAGAAGAGCACCCAGAAAAGTTATCTGTTGTGATGGTGTCAAATTTGACTTCTTTATGTTTACAGAGAATCCCAGGAACTTGAGGAGGTTCTGTACAAATTCTAGATGCTGGTGTAAGACATCCTTGCTGTCTGCCTGAATTAGACAATCGTCCAGATAAGGGTAAATTTGAATTCCCTTAAGTCTGCAGTAAGCTACTACTGGAGCCAGGCATTTGGTGAAGACCCTGGGCACAGTAGACAATCCAAAGGGCAGCGCAGAGAATTGAAAGTGCCTCGATCCGGCCTTGAACCTGAGGTATTTTCTGCGATCCTGCCTGATGGGAATGTGTAAATATGCCTCCTTTAAATCCAAAGTTACCATCCATGCATCTTTGGACAGCATTGGAAGTAGCTGCTGTAGAGTAGGCTTCTTGAATTTTGGAATCTCTAGAAAGGTGTTCAGGACCAACAGATCCAGAATGGGTCTCCATGAGTTTTGCTTCCTTGGGACTAGAAAGAGCCTTGAGTAAAAACCTTTTCCCATCTCTGAAAGTGGAACCAGCTCTATGGCATTCATAGCCAAAAGAGCTTCCACCTGGTTTAAGGCCTCCGTCCATTGATGTTTTGGAAGGTCTGGCCATCCGCTTGGCCTTGGCAAGGTATGAAAATGGAATTTGTAACCTCTTAAAACCACATCTAAAACCCACTTGTCTTGGGTTATTTGAGTCCAATTTTGATAAAACAGAGAGAGTTTTCCTCCGAGAGGGGCTTCCAGGCAAGAAGTTCCTGTAGCCCAACAGAGGGAGTCATTGAGTTTGTTTCCTTTGAGTTTGTGACCTGTCCTCTCCTCCCCTAGGGGTGGAAGCAGTCCACTGTCTTGGTCTACAAGAAGCTTGTGTTTGATGCCTTCCTCTGTAGCGTCTATATCTACCCCTCTGAGGCCTGTCTGAAGTGGGAAAGGACCAATTTTTTGAAGGCCAATTCCTGCTAAATTTAGGTGGCTGTACTTGTAAGAAATCTTTAACTGTTTGCATGGATTTCACCTTATCCTCCATCTTTTTAATCACCTCTTCAGCTTTTGATCCAAACAAAACATTATGCTGAACAGCAGCATCCAATAATTTAGCCTTTACTTGTTCAGGCAAATTTTGTTCCTTTAGCCATGTATGCCTTCTAATGACTGTGCCGGAGGCCTCAGCCCTACAAGAAGCCTCCAAGGCATCAAATCCACAGTGTAAACCATGCTTCCCAACTTGTTCAGTGGCATGCAATAAGTCATGTAATTCCTTATCATCTGCACAGGCAGAAATGGAAGTAAGCTTTTGTTTTAAAACAGACAAGAGAAATTGCTGGTATTTCAGCATATGAAACTGACAGTTTAAAGCCCTAATGGACAAAGTAGCAGATGTGTACACCTTTTTGCCCCATCTTTCTAAGGATTGAGAATCATTTTCAGTAGGAATGGGATTTTTGGCAGAAGCGGCCTTAACTCCCTTAGGACCCTGAGAAATGGTTTCAGGGTCAGCAGAAGGGTTCTTGTATAAAAACTGGTGGGAATCAGGAACCCTGTAATATCTATCAGGCTTAACAGGAGCAGGAAGAAAAGAGTCAGGGGTTAAGTTAGCCTCCGAAAAGGCATCATCCACAATATCCAAAACAGGAGGAATAGCCAGGAGTCTATGTTGGGGAAGAAGAAGAAAATCCCTCAGTCTTTTCTTAGATTCCGAATACTCCTCTCCTTCCCAGTGGAAATGTTCCCTCATTTCATGCAAAGTTTCCCCAAAAGGGAAATCCTCAGGGGGAGAAGCTGAAGGAATGGATTCCTCAGCATCAGAATCCTCATAAGTAGGGAAAGAATATTCCTGGTCAGAAGAAGAAACTGAGGAAACAGAAGCCTGATCAGAGGAATCATAATAAACATCCTGCCTTGGCCTTTTATCTGGAGGGGGATGTGAACCCCTAATCATAGTAAGTAAATCCTCCACCATCTTGAGTAACTGTTTTTGTGACTTGGGAGCCGGTTCAGAAGAGGCTTGTGTTGCAGTCTTTGATTTAGAAGGAGTCTTTGCCTTTATTAGAAGCTGAGTAGGCCTGAAAACCCCTTCGGAAGCCGGAACCTGCACAGCGGCTCCGGACCCATCCGAAGGAGCATTGTCCGAAGGTCCTGCAATAGAAATATTTAAAGGCCTGGTTGGCTCCTCATGAGAGTCCGTTTCGGCCATCAGTTCTGAAATGGCCGACGGCAAAAGCGCCTCACTGACGACGGCCGAACCTGAAGCTGGCTCCGCTTGTGCACTATCATCAGATTTGGACCTCGGAGGCCTGTCTTTATCCTTGCGACGTTTGTGAACTCCAGTAGCCGGAACCGTATCAGAAGACATTTTGTAGTTAAAGCGCCTACCTAAGTAATGAAAAGCAAAATCGTACCTTCACTTAATTGTACATTGATTGAATCTAGCACAAAACTGACAACTAGCTACGTCGTGGTCAGGGCCTAAGCAAGGAATACAGTAAGAATGAAAATCCTTATGAGGTATTTGCTTTCCACATGAAATACAATTAACTTTTTCTGACATCGGAGTGGAGCAAGAAAAAAGTTTCCCCAATGGGGTACTTAGCTTTGAGTGGAGAAGAAAATCTTCGGACTGAAGTTTATCAGAAAAAATCGTCAGGAGTCAGCCGACCGGCACTTGCGAATTGCTATCACCACACGGCAAGAAAGACTGGAGAAGATGGCGTCGGCTGTCAGCTTTGTACTCCTGGCGCTCTGACGTCAGGGAGCGTGGTTGAACAGCCGACGCCGGACCCAGACTTTGGGATTCTGGTCGACTGAGGGCTGCCTGCCGGCAGGGGAGAACCCTACAGTCATGACTGCAACAGTGAAACACGATGAACATCTGTACCCTTTAGGAAGTCAACCATCCCAGATAATTATAATGTTGATAATATACCCCCAAGAGTCGACCCAATGGTCAGGGATCTGGGTACGCACACAGACAGTAACCTTACCTTCGACCACCATGTGGTCACAATGGTGAGGAAACCCTTTTATGTTGTAGAACTTATAAGTAAGACTATAGCATCTAGGTTCAAAGAGGTCATTATCCCAATGTACTCTGCCCTTATCAGACCAATCAGACTACAATGCTCCCCTTTGGTATGTACCTGATCAGGCATATACAGCAACTAGAGTGACCTCAGAGGTTCCTTAAAAAAAAAGTATACAAGGCCTTATGCAGAGGGCATTAAAGCCCTTTCCCCTCTACTCAGGCTCCTACAGACTGTTGAAGGGGTGATCTATGCCTAGCTTAAAAGACATGCACAAACCCCACACTTTTCTTCTTTTTCTTTTGGCTGCTCCCATTAGGGGTCACCACAATGGATCATCTGTTTCCATTTCTTCCTGTTCTCTGTATCGTTTTCTATCACACCAACCACCTGTATGTCCTCTTTCAACACATCCATAAACCTCATCTTAGGCCGTCCTCTTTTCCTCTTAACTGGCAGCTCCATCCTTCACATCTTTCTCCCAATATACCTAACATCCCTCCTCATCACGTCCAAACCAAAGCAATCTCGCCTCTCTGGCTTAGTCTCCAAACCATCTAACCTGAGCTGACCCTCTAATATACTCATTTCTAATCCTGCCCAACCTCGTCACACCCAATGCAAATCTTAACATCTTTAACTCTGCCACCTGCAGCTAGGACTCCTGTCTTTTTGTCAGTGCCACTGTCACCGACCCATATAACATAGCTGGTCTCACTACCATCTTGAACACCTTCCCTTTCAATATTACTGGAACCACTCTTGTCACAAATCACTCCTGACACGCTTCTCCACCCACTCCACCCTGCCTGCACTCTCTTCTTCACCTCTCTTCCACACTCACCATTACTCAAATTGTTGATCCCAAGTATTTAAAATTATCCACCTTTGCCTACTCTACTTCCTGCGTCCTTACCATTCCTCCATTCTCCCTCTCATTCACACGCACATATATTCGGTCTAAGTCCTGCTGATCTTCATTCCTCTCCTCTCTAGAGCATATCTCCACCTCTCCACAGTCTCCTCAGCCTGTTCCCTACTCTAACTACAGATCACAATGTTATCCGCAAACATCACAGTCTATGGGGACTCCTGCCTGATCTAGTCTGTCAATCTGTCCATCACCATAGCAAAGAAAAAAGGGCTCAGAGCTGATCCTTGAAGGAATTCCACCTCCACTTTGAATGTATCAGTCACTCCTACTACAGACGTCACCACTGTCACACTGCCCTCGTACGTATCCTGTACCACTCTGACATACTTCTCTGCCACTCCTGACTTCCTCAAACAATACCACATATCTCCTCTCTAGGCACCCTATCATATGCTTTCTCTAAGTCCACAAAGACACAATCCAACTCCTTCTGACCTTCTCTGTACTTCTCCATCAACACCATCAGAGCAAACATCACACCTATAGTGCTCTTTCCTGGCATGAAACCATACTGCTGATTACTAATCATCACCTCCCTTCTTAACCTAGCTTCCACTACTCTTTCCCATAACTTTAAGCTGTGGCTGATCAATTTTATCCTTCCGTAGTTACTACAGCTCTGCACATAACCCTTATTCTTAAAAATCGATACAAATACACTTCTTTTCCACTCCTCAGGCATCCCCTCACTTTCCAAGATTTTGTTAAACAATCTAGTTAAAAACCCCACTTCCATCTCTCCTAAACACAGCCATGCTTCCACAGGTATGTCATCTGGACCAACAGCCTTTCCTGTCTTCATCCTCTTCATAGCTGTCCTTGCTTCCTCCTTGCTAATCCATTGCAATTCCTGATTCACTATCCCCACATCATCCAACCTTCTCTCTCATTCTCTTCATTCATCAGCCCCTCAAAGTACTCTTTCCATCTGCTCAACACAGTCTCCTCGCTTGTGATTATGTCTCCCTAGTTGCATTTTATCACTCTAACCTGCTGCACATCTTTCCCAGCTCAGTCCCCTCTGTCTAGCTAATCAGTACAGGACCTTTTCTCCCTCCTTGCGGTCCAACCTTTCATACAACAACTCTTCATACGCCTTATCCTTAGCCCACGCCACACGCTTCATCTTCTTGTATTCATGTCTATTTTCTTCATCTCTCTGACAATCCCACTTCTTCGCCAACCTCTTCCTCTATAAAACCCTTCTTCGCCAACCTCTTCCTCTATAAAACCCTCCTGTACTTCCACATTCCACCACCAGGTCTCCTTGTCCTCCCTTCCTCTGACCAGATGTCACACCAAGCACCGTTCTGCCTCCCTTAACACCTCTACTGTAGCTGTCCAGCTATCTGATAACTCTTCACTGCCTCCCAGTGCCTGTCTTAACTTTTCCCTGAACTCCACCTTGCAGTTATCCTTTTTCAACTTCCACCATTTGATCCTTGGCACAGCCCTCACTCTCCTCCTCCTCTTCTTCTTCGCAATATCCAGCATCATCCTACAGACCACCATCGTATGCTGCCTAACTACACTTTCCCCTATCACCACTTTGCAGTGTCCAATTTCCTTTAGACTGGCCGTCCTGCATAGGATATAATCCACTTGTGTGCATCTTCCTCCACTCTTGCAAATCATCCTATGCTCCTCCCTCTTCTTAAAATACGTACTCAACACAGCCATGTCCATCCTTTTCACAAAATCCACTACCATCTGACCTTCTGCATTTCTCCCCTTAACACCATACCTACCCCTCACCTCCTCATCCCCTCTATTCCCTTCACCAACATGCCCAATGAAATCCGCTCCAATCACCTCTCTCTCACCTTTGGGTACACACTCCACCACTTCACCCAACTTGCTCCAAAATTTTTCTTTTTCATCCATCAAACACCCAACTTGCAGAGCACATACACTAACAACATTCATCATCAAACCATCAATTTCCAACTTTAAAAACATCACTCTATCCGACACTTTTTTCACATCCAAAACACTCGACATACTGTTCTTTCAAAATAACCTCTATTCTATTTCTCTTCCCATCCACACCATGGTAGAACAATTTAAACCTGCCTCTGATACACCGACCTTACTCCCCTTCCATCTGGTCGTCTGCACGCACAATAAATCAACCTTTCTTCTCTTCATTATATCAGCTAGCTCTCTCCCTTTACCAGCCAAACTGCCAACATTCAAAGTTGGTACCCTCACTTCCACACTCTTAACTTACCTCTTCTCCTCCTGCCTCTGGGCATGCCTTTGCCCCTCTTCTCCTCCTGCCTCTGGGCATGCCTTCCCCCCTCTTCTCCTTCGGCCAACAGTAGCCCAATTTCTACCAGCACCCTGTTGGCTAACAGTACTAGAGGTGGTCATTCTTAACCTAGGCCTTGGCCGATCCAGTATGGAAGTCTGCATTGTTGTCCGCATATTTGATCTGGCACAAATTTTACACCAGATGCCCTTCCTGATGTAACCCTCCCCATTTATCCAGGCTTGGGACCGGCACAAAGAAATACACTGGCTTGTGCATCCCTCAGTGGCCGGGTTAAAAAGTTAGCAAAAAAAAAGCCACACAATCCAAAGTGGTAAAACCAAAACCAGAAAGGCCTTTCTGGGTTACAAAGTTCATAAACCCCACACATACGAATCTTCTAAATATTCGTATGTCAAACAGTACCTGAAATACAAGATCTAGGGACCTAAATTTTGTCTGTGACTTAAGCAGAACATACTGGAGCGACAGATGTGTCCCAGAGACTGCCGCTCCTATGGAACAGGATCCCTATCTATCTATGTGTGGCGGAGTTAGTCTATCACCCAACTTAAGCACAATCTAAACCAGTGGATGGGGAATAGGAAATTTACACACAGCCTGGCACCATGTCCCCCTTTATGGAAGGAGGTAGCTTATAAATGCCTGGCCCTTAATGTCATACTTGGAAAAAGGCATCATTATTCTTTCTGGAAAACTTTGCTAGGCTTAGAAAGGCTCTCCGTGAATCTCATACGACACAGGATACTAACTGTAAATGAGTTAACTTAGCTGAAACAATGAGGAAAAGATCAACTAGCAATACAATACAATGCAACAGTGGGAGGGACAAGCCAGCGTGACAAATGGCACAATCTGACAAAAAAAAAAAAAACTCTGAAAAGAAAAAGGAATGCAGTGATGCTCCAAATCGAATCAGAATCAAGAAAAAAAAGAGAGAGAGAGAAAAAGGAAGAAATTCCTAGGAGTTTAGAATTTTGAGCAATGGTGGCCTTCGACCATTGGGCAAGCTACCAATTTCAAATAGTGGTTACAGACCTCTGGAAACGGATGCTTATGCACTGAGGATTATGGGTAAACAAGGACGCCTGGGAAAGTACTGTGAGCCAGCCCTCGAGATGACAGATCTATCTCCTAACTGTGGGTTACTGCTGCCAAGACTGAATATTAGACTGCAATGTAAAAGGCTTTATATGCAACTCGGCCCTCTGCCTCTTTCTGTTATAAATCTCGGTAGCTTTGTACAGTGATATCAATACCTCCCCACACACACTTCCCTATGCATTGTATACAGACATCAACATTCCACCAATAAATTTAAACAAGATCATTAAGGCAGCAAAAACATCAATAAACTAACTGAGTCAAGATGGTCTGTAAATGTTTATTGAAGTCACATGAATTAAAGCAGCCCTTCATCAAAGGCTCAAGCAGCAGGTGTCTTAACAACAAGGTACAATAAGAAGGTGGAGGAGACCTGGATTAGGGTGCACAGTCACATTTAAAAACTATAACTATTACAGGGTACTATCAGTGCTGCGTGATCCTACTGTAGTGACAGACAAGACATGAGAAAAGGCTGTAAGGTACATGTGTTGATAAACTACCACAAAGGACTGCACACACAGTCCAGGCACACTGCATACTATTTGCCTCTTGTATGCACAACAAAGAGCATGCAAGGTGGGCTGTAATGTTGGGACAGTGCTCCTCTACATTAAGAAGCACAAGTTATAAAGCAGATGGTTACAAAACTAAATATTCTGCACTCAAGTCTCCAGACAGAGTAGCAAATTGAAGTAGAACACCAGAGAAGATAGCAAACTTCTGACCCTTTGCAACAGCCTTGTGTAACGTAGCCAAACAGAATACGAAGTTGAAGATCTCTCTAAAGGTCAGTATCAGTGGTTAGGAAGATAAAAAAAGATAGGGTAACTGAAGTGAAAATGCCAAGATTTAAATTTATAAGATCTAACAGCCATCACTGAAAAGTATTACCAGTGAGGTGAAAACAATAGACCAAAGTTACTGCACAGCTAGGTATCTCAGTATCGATTTCAGCTACATGCATAGGATAGATCACAAGACGCAACTCCAGTATATACAGATGTAATTAAGGGGCACACCATGGGCTTAAAGGTAGACTTGGACAGTTAGGCCCTTATGACAAATATGAGAGTCTGTATCTTAGGTACAGGAACAACAAACACAAAGCTATGCAACTGTGTAGTTCCATTGCTGTAAATACACACAGCATATGTTAAACCACTACAAGTTAGTCAGTACATGTGTGGGATGGGAGTATAAAACAAGGAACTATGTAAACAGCTTTCCAGTTATCACAGGTACACCTAACTGGGCCCCTCAAGAGATATGTTCATCTCAGGAAAAAATTATGGGTTGGGCCATGCCCATTTTGGCAGTTCAGGCTACAAGAAAAACAGAAATGGTAAATACTGGAGAAACTGACAGCAGATTTCCACAAACGGGGCATTACGCTAGCAGTACGAACGTGACAGAAATTTTACGTACTTCTATAAGCAAACTATGCTTAAAGGCTGCTAAAGATTTGCCCAGTGGGGTTGAGCAGCATAGACAAAGGAACTGAGGTGGGCAGCGGTAGCATCATATTAACTCATACAACATCCTAATTAGTTCAAGGCAGATTTCAAAAGCTTAACTCTTGCATCTTAATACTTGCAGAGAACAGCTCAGCAATATTAAGTATAACCATAAGCTGCTGAGATTAACCCAGGTGTGAGTTCATGGATATGTCTGGACAGCCAGCTCATGCAAGACCAGTAGCAAATGCAATATCGCATAAAACAAACTCAGTAGCATTTAGAAGAACCTAACCAGACAGTCATAAATGCAAAAGTCACTAGTGAGGTGTAGTTTAACAATAGGAGCTTTCATTCATGACAAAAAAAAAAAGGCAAAATACCACTACAAAACAGTTAAGCATAATCCAAGCAAACAAGTCTTGAGTTTCAACACATAAGGAAGACATATTCCCTGCATGTTGCTTGCATAGACAGTATTCAATACCATAATATAACACAATGAAATAAGGCTCGATAACATAGTGTTCAAACAACAGATCTTATTGTGATGGAAAATAAATGCTAGAAAACTGGAACATTCATCACTAGGATACAGCCTAGCCTTATGACACTGCTCATAGAATTGCAACAAGAACCACAAAAGTTAAGACAGTGATACCTTATAAGTTCAGAGACACTGAAGTCCTTGACAATTAACAGTTGACCTACGTACAATATAAGGCATACAGTGAAATCACTAGAATACTAGTGAAGTCGGTCCTGGAAGGACACACACACACACACACACACACACACACACACACACACACACACACACACACACACACACACACACACACCTTGAGTCTCCAAAAGGGGTAGCATAGAGAAAAAAAAAATACTCCTAGCACAAAGTGCAAATATTAAAAGATATCTGCAGACATTGCATATAATTCAAAAATATCTACAGACTGATTACATCATCCTAACAAAAGTAAACAAACCAAACCTCATTATTTTGCAGAACAATAACTACAATTTTAGGCTTTTGCCCAGCACTGACCCGGGACAGATATCTGTCAGTAGCATCCCTGCCATGGAAAATTGTACACAGAAAGGTGCCAACGGCAAGGTCAAGGGCAGGGTCCAAGGACTGCTACAATTGGCATTTTATTTAAATGTCAATACATGCATAAAGCAGGCAAAGACCCTTCCCCTGTTTATTAATACAGAGTTCATACGTGTATACTACCTCCAGGGTCCTATAAGTGAACCAGCTAGCTATTCACCATTTTACAAAGGGGTTTTTACCTAGTTCCAGAATTTTGTTGACAATGCCCAAGTGGGGTACTGTATCAAATGATTTAGCCAAATCTAGGTAGGCAGTTTGCACAGTTTTCCCCTCATCCATTGCCTTAGTAACCTTTTCAAAGACGTCCACCAGTTTCAGTAAGCAGGACCTTCATTTGACAAAGCCAAACTGGGATGGATCCAGTGGCTGGAGGTCATCCATGTCCTTGATGATAATTTCCATGATAATTCTTTCCATGGCTTAGCAAATAAAACTAGTTTCCAGGACTGGTTGAAGGTCCTCCCTTATGAAGGGGGGAGGGGGGGTGACTGCACAGTCCTCCATTCCTATGGCACAAAACCCGTTTTAAGACAATAGTTAAATAATGACTCCAGAGGTCTGAGAAGTTATATTTTAGACTATTCAGGAGGCATCCTGGGATGTTATTAGGGCTCACTGAGGCTGTATTCTTGGCTTTAATGATTGAGGCTAGTACATGCTCCCCAGTTATAACTGGAGGGGTTATGTTTGAGGGTATTTTTGAGGGGTGTTTGGGGGTGGGGGGTAATGTTGGAATTGAATTTGTCTGCTAACAAATTTGCTATATTGCCAGGTTCAGTGAATGTGGCACAATTAAGCACCAGTTCAGCACACTGCTGTGTGCTGCCTTGAGGTTTCTGACACAGCTGTAGGT
>NC_056743.1:460322753-460340253 GCF_019279795.1 Protopterus annectens
TAATGTAACAAGAACGTCTTCAGAAATGAAATTGGGTTATCTGGGGTACAGCCAGTGCTTTATCCTTCTAACCTAGGAAAAGGCACAGGTGTTATCACTTTAAACTTTACTCTTTTAGCCACACCTTTCGAAGATCAATATTTAAATGGGTGAAATGACCTAAAATTACAGGTTCCAACATACAAATTAACCTCTACAATCTAAAAAGTCTGCCACTCATTTTCTTGCCCCTCAGAAGATAGGAGCCCCAGGATGAAGCATAAGCAAGGGACAAAGGTAGAAAAAGGGGCCTGCAGGGCAAAGACCTAGGGCATCCTCTGGTAGTACAGAGAACACAAGCAAACTACCACTGTAGGCAAAAAAAAAGGGGGGGGGCTGCAACAGTGAATACACTCGAACATCTACATTTATGTTAAGTGTACACAACTGTACTATGTTCTTTGTGTTTCACTGTTACAGTTCTAACTTGTGGGATGATTCCCAAAGCGGAGATGAGGGTGGAAGGACAATTATGGAGAAGAGAGGATGCCCTGCAAGATGGCAGGAGCAAATTACACTCTACAGACTTGGGGAAGACAGATAAGCTGCAGTGTTTGGTAAAGGTATGCACAGATGACCAGGTAGAAAGAAGGCAACAGAGGAAGAAGTGGCCCTGGTAGAGTGAGTCCTTACAGTTTCAGGAGACTTTTTGCCATGACAGCTGTAACAGGAAATACAGTGGGAGATCCACTTGAAAAAAGTCTTGCTTGGAAACTGTTTCACTTCAGAGCCAATGGCAAAGGAAACAAAGAGTTTATCTGTTTCCTGTAAGATTTTGTTCTGTCAAGACAGTAGCGAAGCTATCTGTGCATATCCAAGGAGTGAAGGATTCTGGCCCACCTGTTTTGAGGATTGGGGAAGAAGGTGGGCAAGTTTATCACTTGATTCAAGGATGTGTCTGTGACCACCTTGGGCATGAAAAATGGATTAGTCCTAAGTGACACACTGTCTGGGTTTGAGAAATAGTTCCACTGTCATGAGAGCCTGTAATAGAGAGACCCTTCTAGCTGAGGTGATAGCCAGTAAAAGGGCAGTCTTCCAGGTTAAGAATTTTAAATCAACAAAAGCTGCTGGTTCAAAAAGAGGTAGCTTACATTTTTCTAGAACAAAATTGAGGTCCCATGGAGGTGTGGGTTGCCTCCTGGGAGGTCTGATGTGGACCACTCCCCTAAGGAGTTGTTTCATCAGGGGGTGGGAAAAGACAGGAGGAAGATTAGAGATGTGGGCTGAAATGGCAGAGGCGTGAATCTTTATGGAAGAAAAGGATAGCCCTCTGCCCATCAGGGTAGCCAGGTAATCTAAAATGGCAGACACTTAATGATTTGGGACTGAGGCCTTGCTGCTGACACTAAATACATAACATTTTCCATTTGGCTAAGTATGATTTCCTAGTACTAGGCTTTCTAGCCTCTTTGAGAAAGTCTTGAACTTGTCTACTTAGGGGAGAGCTCAGAGTGGTACTTTGTGGAATTATCCAGGTTGAGAGTTTGAGTTGGGATGCACAACCCCCACCCCCTTGTCCTGGGTCAGAAGGTCCACTCTCTGAGGTAAGCGTCACAGTTTTTCATTGGTTAAACTCAGTAGCAGAGGACACAAATGCTACCTGGGCCAGTCTGGGGCTATCAGGATGACCCTTGGGAGCTTCTTCCCCTGACTTTAAGGAGGACCCTTGGAAGAAGAGGCAGGGGAGGAAATGCATAAAAGAAAAGGTGGAAGAAGAAAGCATCTGTCCTCCACGCTGTGGATAGTTTGCTCCTGGAACAGAATCTTTTCAGCTGAACATTTTCATTGGTGGCAAACAGGTCTATCTGTTGGGATCTCCATTTCTGGACTATGCTGAGAAATGTTTTCAGATGCCACTCATGAGGATCCATCAGGTTTCTGCAGAGATGACCTGCTAGAGTGTTTTGAGTCCCTGGGCGGTACTGTGCCATGAACTGGATCCCCAGAGAGTGAGCTGTCTCCCAGACCTGGATTGCAGTCAACAAAGAGGGCAAGAGTGGGTGCTGCCATTTATGTACCACATTACTGTGGTGCTGTCTGTTTTGGCCAGCAAAACCCCTGGTTTCCACTGATCTTTGAAAGCCACTAGACCCTTTTGCACTGCCACCAGTTCTTTCCAATTTATGTGCATGCATCTGAACTGAGCTTCCCATCTGTCCTGGGATTGAAGGTGTTGGAAATGAGGCCCTCAGGCTGTCTCCGAACCATCTGTGGTCTTGCTGGTAACCTGCTGGGCAGGAGCTGGTAGGCCTAGGCATAGGACCTGAGGTGGAACCCATCTCAGAAATAACTTTAGCCTTGGGCCTAAGTACATCAACAATCCTGACGCCAGTCTCTTTGTTACACAGAACCAATGCAGGCTGATACCTCGAAGGAATGTTGCCTGTGCAAGATCACTCGTTGGAAGCCAAGGTTTGTTGAGTGATTCCGAACCCAACTGACAAACTGAAAGCCAAGGCCTGTGTAGAAGCTGAGGGACCCAAAGAGCATGTTGGACTCCATAAGGGTCTCGACAGTGGAACTGCGCCACCACTTCAGTCACAGGAGGAGGCTGAGAAAGCACCTTACCTTCCTCAGCAATAACCAGCCTTGGGGGACTGGCATCAGAGGCCCTAAGTTTGGGTCTTTTTTCCTCATCTTTCATGCACTTGAGGAGCTCAACCTTGGGATGACCAGTAGATGACATTAAATGATGCACGGAAGATTGCAGACTAAGATGCCTAGCTAAAATTTCAACCCTACGCCTGATAGTCCTACAATTGAAACTTGTGCAAAAACGACAACTAGGGACATCGTGATCTGGGCTTAGACAGGTAACATGCAAAGTATGAAAGTCTTGGTGTGGGATTTGCTTATGATAGCAGAGACAACTGTTAACCTTACCTGACACGAGTTAAACTAAGAAAAAGTTCCTCAATAGGGTACTTATCTTTAGAAGCTTTCTCTCTGGTGCAGATCGACCGGCACACTAAAACACTGCTTCGGGCTCAGACAGCAAGAAAAGACTGATGTCATGGTGTCGGCTGGCTCCCTTTCTACCCAAGCGTACTGACATCAGGGTAGGGTATCCGCCAGCCTTAGGAGGAGGGAGATTTTTACTCTCGTAGTTGAGCCAGCCAAGGGCTTCCACAGCAGGAAATCCCACAAGTCAGGACTGTAACAGCAAAACACAAAGAACATCAACTGCTTTTCTTATGACTAATGGAGAACATTGACTCTCTGTGATATCCTTGGACCATTGTGCCCCATTACAATCTAATTTCATAGAAAATCAGGGATACTGTGTTGTGTAACGATGTCTGTTTGTAAGCCTAGGAATCTGCCTGTCCTTCTCTCCTGCCAGAAGATCCATCTGCACTGCATCAACAGTTAACCACATCAATGTCTACTCACAGAGGCTGCAGAAATTTCCAGTGTGATGAGAGACAAAGAGAAGAGTTTGTCCTGAAAAGATGAGAAGAATTCAGGCTTAAGAAGAAAATCTTGATACAGAATGAGGGGAAAGAACCAAGTTAATAGACTTACTAAAATAATCAAGAACAGCAGACTAGCCTTAAACAAAAGGTTGACAAGTACATCTTATAAAAAAAAAAAAAAAAAAAAAAAGCTGATCATTTTAAAGGACAAACACAGGAACTAAAGGAAACTGGAACAGGTGACAAGACAGATGGTAAAACGGTATAGGAAGGAAAATACCAGGCCCACAAACACAATCAAGTCTAGGAGTTTCTACATTTTTTCATGGAAATACCTCCATAGGTACTTTACCAAGGAGGCTACCTAATGTACTCAAAATTGGAGGATATATGACGCAGATGCAATTTGCGAGTGAGGGAACACAGGAAGACATCTTTTTGAGACTGCAACATATGAACTAACTAGAAAAGAGACCAAACGAGTCGAGCTGATCAAATACATGGAATGAAAGGAAGAACACAAGAGTTACTCTTTTTGAGTCGGGATCCTAATCTGAAGTAGCAGTGGCATAACCAGGCACCAAAAACGTTATTACTGATGGAAGAAAAAGATAACATGGCAATGGATATCCCCAAGTACCAGCAAAATTCCAGCTAAATGACCTAATGAAGGAAATTCAAAAGAATGAGGTACAGGTTGACAAAAAATGGGTACAGGTGAAAAAACAGGGCTTATGAAAAAGCTTTAATGCTGAATTGATAAATGTTATTGTTTTAGATTCACACAAGATTTGTACTAAGAATGTGCTGAACCTAAATGACTTAGCTAGAACACTAGAAGGACAGGCAAATAAAATGCAAAGGGTCAGCATCTAGTGAATATGTTGTCTGTGCACCATGCATGCAGACGACTGGATGTAACAAATGCTCCTGCCGATTTAAAAAAAAAAAAAGTTGCGTGTGTACACAGAAATCTCAAAGCTACAAATAAATAAGGCATTAAAACATTAAGAAAAAAAGAAAAGGAGGTCATTTAACAGTGAAGATTAAAGATGGGTTAGAGATGAACCTTAAGCACAGAATTGAAAGAAATAAGCAATCCAGAACAGGGAAGGTTCACACGTGTTGTCTTAACAGCTTCAGTCCATTCACTACTACAGGCATTCCATCTGAAGTGCTTCTGAGCTGCTTTTAGGACTTTCATCAAAATGAATCCTAAAGTACTGGTCCCAAATGGAGCCAGGCAATCTCAGCAGTGAGAGCTACAAAGCAGGAGAGAGATAAGGGCAATTGTCAGAAGAGTACAAAGGAGACCATGTGGCCAAGGACCAGCAAAGGAGAATGTTCCAGGGGATACAACATTCCTATTAGGAAAAAGAAATTCTGATGTTTGTCTAAGAGACAAAAAGAGGGATCATCTGCTGACCACTGTTAAAAACACTTGTGAAATGTTCTCCAGAGAAAAATGAGCATTTGAGAGAGAAGAGCTACTTCTTGCTGAGATGGTTCTCAAGAGCGTTTGATGTTCTTTCTTTGAATATGCAATGCCAAAAGGGAATAGGCACTGCAAAAGACTCGCTTCCACAGTAGTATGGGTTCTCTGCACAAGGGACAAATATGGCTCCATTCTATTTGGTGATATACCAAACTACTGATGTAATGCCTACATGAATTATGACGTACCCCTTGGGCAGAACATTAAGGTCACCTTTATCTCTAAGACTTACAAGCCTTCTGGCTTCTGCACAGGACAACAATCCTTAAAAAGGAGTGCGACAGATACAGAACTCCACGGGGAATGCTGCGGAGGTGACAGTCTGCATAGAAAACAGTCAAAGAAATTTGCAAAAGGTGGTCTACCACTTTAGATAGCTACAGCTAAGTAAGACAGGGGAAAGTTGATAGGAGAGACTTTCAAGTCTTCAGCATTCTGGACCCACTAAGATATCAATGACCACGGAAGAATGCGCATGTTGAATCATACAAATAAAACGAACACAGCAGAGGTTGCCACTACATCCAGCAGTCTGAAATGGGACAATCTGGCCATGCAGAGCAAGAAAGTACAGTTTTGTACCTACCATAAATGTAGATGTCCGATAGGTATGCATCTGCAGTCATCACATAAGGGTTGTCCTGCCTCAGGCAGCCCTTTGGTCGGCCGGATTCCAAAGTCTGGGTCCGGCGTCGGCTGTCGCCGCCCTTTCCCCGACGTCAGAGCGCCTGGGGTATAAAAGAGTCAGCCGTCAGCCAGAACCATCCTCAACTGGAAAGTCAATATACATCTGGAAGCAAAAACTTCCAATTTTTCTTTTTTCTGATGTAAAGGTATACAGCCTGGGGATCCAATCTCCTCTGCAAAGAGGAGGAAAAAACTCCTGAAAAATGTGTGTATAGTGTTTTTGCACTGCTACAGAAAGGCTCAGACTGCCGACACATAAGATTACTGTCTTCAACTCCTTTTTTTCTTATTAAACAAAGAATCAGAAGTAACATCTCCCAATGTTAATCTGGAGATGTTTAGATAGTTCTTTTCTGCTGGTGTTGGGACTCTAGAAGCATTTCACTGCAATATTTGGGAGAAGATTTCTGGTTCATGAAGCTATTTTTTCACTATGGAATAGAACTTAAAGGCTCTGCTATGCATTATTATTTCCATAACACACACTTCCTTGGTGAAAAACAGTCAGATAAATGCATAAAAGGTGATCCTTCTTCCAATCAGGAAGGAAATTAACTTTCTTGGGTGGTGTATACCAGGGAACCTTGTTGGCTAGGCTTACTTAGGCCCTTGGGCCGATAACATGTGATTCATAGGTAGGTACTAGGCTATCAAAGTCAGGTCTGCAGTCCCTCCTCTTTCAGCTCCTTACTGTTGTTTGCCTGCAGTTCTCTGCTGGCATTACTATTGCTTCCCTGACGGGAAAGGAAACCAAAATAACTGCGGACTCCTTGGTGTCAAGAGAAAGGCCCTAGCTTTTCTTCTCTTCTCAGCATGGGCACACACCTTGAAATCAAAACCAAAAGAGAACCCTGTAACTAGTTATTAATAAAATTCACCTAGTCCTCCACACTGAAAGGGTCAAGTTACAACTGCCTGCTGCTCCGCTTGACATGTCTACGTAGTAGTAGCAGGCACTCTGGAACATATGGAATCCAACCACAGATATAGCTGCCGGATAAGGTCTTTATATTCTCTTTATGTTGAAACTTATGTAGCTGATCAACTATTTCAGCCATCAAATGAAGCAATATCATGCTGAAAATGTATGTTATGAGAGCCAACACCATGGTGCAGAGGAATAAAGCCCAGAGACCCAAGTTTGATTAGCTCGCCACTTGGGTGACATCAAACAGAGCACTAGTTGCTAAGACAAGTGCAGTAAAGGCCTACAGGACACGTGTAGCCATGGCAAAGATGCACAAGCTGACGGGATTCTGCATGTGGTGGCATGGTCCACTCAGACAGCAGCATGCAGCAGAGATCAACGAGCCACTAAAGCATAGAGGGGGGTGGTAGTCTACCTAGGAAGAGATTAGGCCCCATAATATGGAACCAGTAAGTTGGCCTGCTCCCCACCACCTGACTCTCACACAACTGGGGGAACGGATGGTCAAACAGGGCTTCCCAGGCAGAAAAGAATGGGCCATAGGTCTCTCACTAGCCTAGAAATGCCAAGACCCCCCCCCATAAAACAAATGGACCGACTGAGTGCAGGTGGAGAAGCCATCGGGCAAGGTCCTGCATGAAAGCAGAAAAAAAATTATAATATAGATTAGGTAGCTTAGTATCCCCACAGCTAAAAGACACAGACATGAAATATCTCAATCCTGGTGGATAAGCCACCTTATTCTAGACTGCTAGATTCCTTCAGATGACTGAGCAGCCCAAATTCCCACTGTCCTGTTATGTGAACTGCTCACGAACACACGGCAGCCAAATAAGGTAAAGCCAGGGAGGCAAATAAGATAAAGACAGAGACACTAATGTCTCCAAAGAAAGAGGGACACACAATATAAAATGAAAAAGTACAGAAAAATGATATACTCAAAGTGTATTGCAAACCAACTGTTATGGATCTCAGTAATGCCCAAGTATCCTCTGCCAGTGTTTTATCTGACTACGTACTTACACAATCAGGCTTACCCTTCTAACACCTAGTGACATACTTGTGCATGTTTTACATGAAATGTACTTTTGTAACATGTGTAATGCATGTAGCACTCAGACTATGCTCTGAAAATGAAAGTAAAATAACCTTGTCATAGTGAGGTTCACATATAAAAATGTAGTTACAGCAAGTTTGTTGTACGAAATTCTTACCATGTAGTCACAACTAGGAATACCATGTGCTGATGCACACATGGCAGTCAAGCTGTGGTGGTGCAGCGGTTAGTGTTGTCGCCTCAAAGTAAGAGGTTCTCCTATTCGATTCTCGGCTGGAGTGCCTTCTGTGTGGAGTCTACATGTCCTCCCCACAACTAAGTGAACGTTAAAGACATGCAGGTAGGTGCGTGCGTGTGTGGGTGTTCCTTCTTTGAAGGTTGGGCGCCGGGCTGGTAACAACACCGTAAAAATCCACTGACAATCATTAGCAGACCGATGATTCACTGTGGCGACAAGTTGCACAAATGGCAGCCACCAATGAACTGTCTCAGAAACCATCTAAATGCTCTAAATTCTGCTGCACACTTTGCACTGCCACACAACGAGAGTTAGAAGCAAACTGCTACCGATTTTTTTCTACAAAATTTTGCTGAATTAGTTGTAAGCAGGGAAGCTTAAAGTGAAGTCCTAACAGACTACCAATGTCTTTCAGCTTTTCCTGGTTAGGGGTCGCCAAGGTGGAGCACCGGTCCATAGACTAATTTGGCAGTGGTGTTTTTATGGTGTTTAGTTGCCAGCCTGGCACCCAACCTTCACAGAAGGCACACACATACACAACACTGACCTGCAAGTCTTTGAAACTCATTCGACCACAGGGAGGACATGCAGACTCTGCAGAGAAGGAACTTCAACAGAAAATCGAACCAGAGAACTTCTTGCTGTGAAGTGAAAATGCTAACCGCTACACCACCGCACTAACGGCTCTAATTCTTCAGACAATACACATCAACACTGATTATGACATCCCACCAACAATCTTGATTGGAAAAAAAAAATCAATATTTAAAACGTGTCCCTTATTAGAAGCTTTTACTACTTCTTACTTTTCCTCCGATTATAGATTTTTTAAAGAGAGTGACAGACATGACCACAGCTCTAGTCACCCAACATTTAAAGCCTGTTAAGACACTTGACAATAACACACTTTTTTTTTTATAACCAGTGTGTGTCAGGGCAGCAAAAACTCCACAAGTATTACTGTATTAAGAATTATCATCAAATCTCCAATCACAACCATTTGCACTTGACGAGTGTTTCCTGAATATTTTTCTCAAGCACACAGTCTGGTTATGACTGTAGATCCAATCGTAATTCTCTACACATCATACTTTTGCCAAATAACTTGAATTACAGCTGAGAAAATTGCTTGGACTATTTCGCTTACCCAGTTAAAAAACGAAATAAAGTGACTGTTAAAATTGGATTTGGCATCATACTCACTGATTCAGGAAAGCCTGTTTGCCCAAAACTTTAGATCAGGGAACATCTATCTGAGTGGTCTTCTGACCCCACCCTAAGAATACCCCCAAAAACTTCATGCTTGCCAAGGAATCAGGTCAATGAGGGGCTGAACACTTGATCAGGCAAAATAAACGACGGCTCAGGCACTGAAACAAAACACTTGGTGACCCAGACGCTGGGAAAGGAGTACAACAGCAGTACCCAGGAAAGAAACTGAACTGCTGCTTACAGCATCCTCTGCAAAAGTCCTTCTCATTTCTCCACCTATGCTTATACTCTTTTCCTTTCACTGCTAAAATGGCCCCATCTTCATAACTGGATGTATTTACTTATTTATTTGGTGAAAGCAGATGGTGTTGATGCACTTTTCTGCAAAATCAGTGTGTAATGAAGATAAAAAGCAGCAAAAACATCGACTTGAGAGCCGTGCCTGGGACCAAAGCAAATTACTCAGTCTGCAGCTATCTGCCACCAGTTCAAAATCAAGATCATCAGTAAACAAAAAGAAAAAAATGGCAAGAAACCTTCCATCCCCAAGAATGAGAAAGCTATTAAGAGGGGATCTATTCTAGTAGAAAAACAGAAATGAAATGGAGTGAAGAAAAGAAACAGACAAAACTGAGTTGCTGCTGGTAGGGATCTTCTCTGATTTTTGTGATGGTCAAATGCAGTTTGATCAAAAAATCTGTAAGACTAAACACCACCTCTCAAGATAGGAAAGTCCGGATAGAGATGGTAGCACCAACACTTCCCCCCCACCCCATGCACACCTGTTACAATAAATCAGTTTTACAGGTGGTCATAAAAATTCAAACATGCTGTTTTCTACCAATCTGCATTTTCTTTTACTGACAGCAGCGCGATACAGTCCAAGTATACGGACAAAAGTAAATGGACCTAAGATGAGTGTGGTAACAATATCTAAGGGTGCTTACAACTACCAAAGCATTAACAAGCAAGATAAACAATCCCTGTGTGATAACATGGGGACATGAACATGCAGTATTCACAAACAAATCAGAAACTTTTCTCCAGAAATGAAGTAACTATAAACATGCTTAATGATATGTGCAAGTTAAGCTTACCTGTGCTTTATTTTAAATTCCGTGTACCTGTAGGTACATTGGCACCTCTGCACTTGCATTTTACAAGGAGATGCTGCACTCCGGAGTGTGCCATCCATCAAACGAGATATTAAACCAATCCCCATCTACATGGATTATGTAGTCTGGAGTGAAACGTTCAAATGTCAACATCTATTGACACTATTTGTCAACAGAAACAGATGACTGACATGTGAGACACAGACCATCGCGGTGGTGGGGAACTATGCCCTCTCCCCTGGGATTGTGCGATCTCGGAGTTAGCAGATAACTGGCAGGGGGTGTGTGGGGTTTGCCCCCCCCATATGATTTTGCCTGCATTGATGTTAATCCTCAGGCCATGCATACTTGTGTGTGTGTGTGTGTGTGTGTGATGTGTGTGTGTAAATAAATAAAATTATATATATATATATATATATATATATATATATATATATACACACACATATACATATATGGGTCCCCTACTATTTACCGAAACGCCGATTCGCCGACAAAGAAATCACCGACACCAAACGACCGACAACGCAGTTGACCGACACGCTGGAATCCCGACAGCCGGAAGACCGACAAGGGGAATGTGTAAGCGCGACCTGGTAAGTATGCGATAGTGAGGGATTTAGGAGTAGGGAGCGGACAGGTAAGTGTGCAATAGTGAGGGATGTAGGGTTAGGGTGTGTGATAGGTGAGTGTGCGGTAGTGTCGGAGCTTGGGGTTAGGGGTGGGTAAGTGAGTTAGGGTTAGGGTGCAGGTAGGGAGAGTGTGCGGTAGTGTCGGACCTTAGGGTTAGGGTTTGGGTTAGGGCTAGTGGATATGTCCTGTAGTGTACTGTGTTGTTTACGTGTAGTGTGTCGGTGTTATGGTGTTCGGTGTTTTGCGTTGTCGGTACTTTGTGTTGTCGGTCGTTTGGTGTCGGTGATTTCTTTGTCGGCGAATCGGCGTTTCGGTAAATAGTAGGGGACCCACATATATATATATATATATATATATATATATATATATATATAATCCACAAACGCTCCAGCACTCATAATAAAATAAAAAAGTAACAGCAGATGAGTTTAACCACTTTTATTAGGCAAATCTGCCCACAGATGCACAGACCGGTGGCCGGTTTCGCTCACAGCGTCTTCAGTGTGCGTAGAATCACCGCCAAGGCCCGGATTATATCCCATGGTAGCTGCTAAAGTTTTAAAGGTGCAGCCCCTATTTTGGCTAAAACTGTTTTATGTATTTGTGTAACCGAATACTAAGTGCTGTATCTAAATAACCCTAACCTGTTAAGCCAAGAATACTAATAACAACTAAATATATCTCTATGTGTAAAATTATATCCAACCTACCTCATACTTTTTTAGTGAAAAATGCCTAAAAATACCACTAATATTATTGCTTAACACTAGATTAAACCTGACCATAAACAAAAGAAATTAAAGTATCTATATATATATATATATATATATATATATATATATATATATATATATATATATATATATATAAAAATTGTGATGTAAATTCACATTCACATATATATATATATATATATATATATATATATATATATATACAGGTATATACATATATATATCCATATCAATAAAGATCCAATTCCAACATACCCTACTAAATAATCACCAATGGTCATTTAATCCTGGCTTAAACAATGCCCCCAATTGCACTATCCACCTTCTTTCTTTCTGTGTCAATAATTCATGTCTTCTGTAATCACTAATATTAGGTATATCTACCATGTCCAATCCTATAAATATAAAATGTGCTGTTGTATGTAATAATTTATGTTTATATAAAGCACTCCTGGTGCGTTCACATTTTATATCACTAATATGTAGGGCAATTCTTTGTTTGAATAAACAAGAAGTCTGCCCCACATAAAAAGCACCACATTGACACACTGCCATATATATTAACCAAGTGCTATTGCAAGTAATAGAATGGCGTATATCAAAAACTCTTTTTGTATTAACTGAGGTAAAGGACTTGGTTTTGGCCATGACTTTACAATATTTACAATTGCCACAGAAAGTACTCCCCACAGTGACAGTTTTATTGACCTTGTTTGTTACTCCTTTTTTAAAAGTAGAAAAATGCTGACCCAAATTTTTGCCTCTTCTATATGCATAATGACATTCCTTATCTACATATCTACTGAAAAACCCATCCGATGTTAATATATGCCAATGTTGAGCCAATATGTTTCGGATATGGAATGTATTACTTCCATATGTTGTTATAAACCTTACATATTGACTGGTGTCCCTCGGTTCCCTATCCATTAATAACTGGGTCCTGTCCATGGAAGATGCCTCATTATAGGCCTGCTGAATCTGTCTGTTGCCATATCCCCTGTTTTGAAACCTTTGTTTGAGTTCTCCTGCTTGACATTGATATCGACCTTCTGAAGAGCAAATTTTCCTCACCCTTAGAAATTGGGACTTAGGTATATTTTGGAT
The DNA here is from genome assembly GCF_019279795.1 of Protopterus annectens. Taxonomy (NCBI): domain Eukaryota; kingdom Metazoa; phylum Chordata; order Ceratodontiformes; family Protopteridae; genus Protopterus; species Protopterus annectens. Next base: position 460,335,418 of record NC_056743.1, read on the forward strand.
AGTGTGGGGTGGGTGGCAGCTGTTAGCATAAAGAAATCCATTCTTAGAATATGGTTTTCTATAAAGGTCAGTATACACCAAACCAGCATCACCCTTAATAACCTTTACGTCCAAAAATTGGACCTCCTGGATGTGTATACCTCCTATAAACTTAATATCATACCTATTGCTATTTAAGTATTGTACAAATAGCTGCCATTGTTCTACATTACCTCCCCACACTACCCAACAGTCGTCCAAATATCTCCGCCACATTATCAGCAAGTCCTTAAAACAATCAGGAATTGTATATATATATTGTACTTCAAGATACCCCATAAAGAGGTCAGCATATGTGGGGGCAAATGTTGCCCCCATAGCCGTACCTTTAACCTGTATATACCATACATTGTTAAATGTAAAAGTATTATGTTCCAGGACTATCTGTAGTATTTTAATCAAAAATTCTTGTTCTTGTACTGAAAACAATCCTGATTGTGACATCCAATAATGTACTGCCTCAATACCACCAACATGTGGTATAGAGGTGTACAACGACTGTACATCCAAAGTACCCAAATATTGTTCTGGCATGACTACTAGGTTTTCCATCAATGCCAAAAATTGTTGTGTGCCACGTACTCTTGCTGTAACATATGGCAACAGTTTTTTTAACTTATGTTCTAAATACTCGGAAAGGGGTTCTGTTAATGAACCCCTCCCTGCCACTATTGGACGTCCTGGTGGATTTATGATATTTTTGTGTACCTTAGGGACCATATAGAAGTATTGTGTTTTAGGGTCTTCCACTGATAACTGCCTCAATGTGAACAGATCTATGTTCTGAAAATGTAAAGCTTCCTCTAAAAATGCATCTATCAATAGTTTATGTTCTTTTATTGGGTCCATTGTTAAACTCTGATAGAATTCCTCATTCGACAACTGCCTATTGGCTTCTTTTAAGTAGTGCTCACGTTCCCAAATCACCACTGCACCACCTTTATCTGCCCCCACTATCACTATTTCAGAATTATTTTTCAAAGATATCAAAGCTTTTCGCTCATCATTACTCAAATTTTGAAAACCTGCTGTAAATATTTCAGATTGCTTAAGGTGCAAGTCTTTAAGAATCACTTGTTCAAATGTTCTGATCGTACTGTGATAGGGGGGCATAAATTGTGATTTCTTAAACCTAAAGCCAGTGGACTCTCCCATGCCAAAAGAGGAATCTTTGTTAGAATATAAATATTTTAAATGTAACTGTCTACAGAAACTTTTCACATCATTTACTATGTCAAATTGTGAGACAAAAAAAGAGGGTATATATCCAAGGCCTTTATTTAACACACTGAATTCACTGGAGGAAAATTCAAAGTTGGTAAGATTAATGACCAAATTGTTAACATCAAATAATGAATCATGACTATTATGTCCACATGAATCTACAGCAGCAACATGTTGGCTTGAAATCTCTGTTGTACCCCTTCGTCCACCACTACGATGTTTTCTCCCTGCCCTTCTAAAGGGATTCTATATCTCTTGTTAACCGGTGATGATGGTTCAGACAATTCAGCCATCTCAGCCATCTCAGCTTCTGTGTCTGTGTTGGACATGCTAGATGAATGTTCCGAGCCACTAGTAACCACCTCTCTCCTTCTTAGTATAGATTTCACTCGTTTCCTTTTGGGCCTAGGGACCTGTTTGTCTTCATTAAACCTCACTCCTTTCTTCTGTTTTTTCCAAGTATACATTCGTGCTTGTTGAAAATCCGTTACATCCCTCTGGTATTTTTGCATCTTCCTTTTTGCTAACTCTTGATCATATTTCTCAATATCAGCTAGATATTTGGCATGCAGATTGCTGTATTCTGTAGTGTTAACAAATTTCTGGGTAGTTTCTAAACATTGCTCAAGTTTAACTAATAATGTTGGCAATTGATTTTCATATTGCTCGACTGAAAGCTGTATAAACATTATTGAGACTGTAGCTTGTATAGACCTCCACTTCTTCATAAAGCTTTCATCTTGATTTCCCAGACCTGGTTCTACATAAACACGTAGGCCCCTTGGTATTATCTTGGCTGATAAATACGCCTTCAACAATTTGCAATGCCATACACATGAACGTACTCGCTTAGAGGCTTCAGTTAAAGTTATAAAACTATCAACGGCTCCTGCCGGTTTATTTGCAGAAGCTTGAGGAGCTATATTATTGTTGTTAGCCCCTACAAAACATGCACTATCATCTTTGTCAGCCGTTAGGCTTTTGATGTAATTTAAAAAATCCGTACCTTGTGCCATTTTTGGGCAGATAAAGAATATACTGCCAATGTCGTCTATTCCACTGTTACAAAGAAATACTGCATTGCAAAACAGATAAATAGTCCTTTGAACACGTATACCAAAAAACACAGTCTACTGGCCCTCACTGTTGTGATAATCCTCCAAAAAATGTTGTAGACTCACGTACGTGACGGTCCCGAATGAACCTCTGATGCCCAATGTCACCGTTCACTATAATACGTGTAGATACCATTCATAGATAACCTTTAGTTACACAATCAGTAGCTTGGCCCACACTGTGTTTGAAAAATCTTCAAAGGAAAAAGTTGAAATGTCTCCGTTGGTTTTACACAATCCAAAACAGGCATAAAAATCGCCTGTCGTATTGGCGACTATTTGTTTGAAACTCCGTTCTGCAAACAGTTAAAAGTCTGTACACACAACCTCTATTGTTATACAAACGGTCCCCAGGCCCTCGTAGTAATGAGAATCCTCAGGAAATAGTACCAGCACCCTAACCACTCGATCCCAAATATGCAAACAGGTGCGCGGTACCAAATGGAAGTGCCCGGACTAAGAAATATAATCCACAAACGCTCCAGCACTCATAATAAAATAAAAAAGTAACAGCAGATGAGTTTAACCACTTTTATTAGGCAAATCTGCCCACAGATGCACAGACTGTGTGTGTGAGCCGGTTTCGCTCACAGCGTCTTCAGTGTGCGTATATATATATATATATATATATATATATATATATATATGTTGTGTCTTTCGGCTTTTCCCAGTAAGGGGTCGCCACAATGGAACTCCGGTCCACTAATGATTGGTAGCTGATTTTTACGTGCCGAGTTACCAGCCCTGACGCACAACCTTCAACGAAGGTACGCCCATTCACATATGTCTCCACACAGAAGACGCTCTAGCTGAGAATCGAACCGGACGTTTTACTGTGAGGTGACAATGCTACCGCAGCACCACCACCGCGGATCTCAAATATGTAAAATATACACACATGTATAAGTGTGTGTGTGTGTGTGTGTGTGTGTGTGTGTGTGTGTGTGTGTGTATATATATATATATATATATATATATATATATATATATATATATACATATATACATTCATTCTACTATATACATATATATATATTCATTCTATCATATACATATATATAAAAAATAGTGAGCCAAACAGCCAAATAAACTGAGAAAAGTAGAATGAAGTATCCACCAAGCACAAATAAATCGATGCTCAAAGGAAAAAATGCTTTAATAAGCACTGTAAAAAACACTCCAATACAAAGACCGGGTCTAGAAATACAAAAGCAATCACAGTTAGCAAATGTATTCAATTGCAAGGTCATATTTCTTGCTTCTAAAAAAATTGTTTCACCACAATGCAAATGTGTGCAGTATTTACATCTCCCACATTTGTATAATCCTTTCTTGGTTCTATTGCTACTGTTCTGTGTGTTGACATTTGTCCTTCCTTCCAAGTAGTTTTTGATGCTCTTCCCTTTCCGATAGACATGGGACAACTCTTTATCGAAAATATGTTCAAGGTCTGAAAATTTCGAAAAACTATGCCATTCCCTTGAAAAAATGTTCCTAACAAAGGCTGATTGTTCATTGAAGGTTGTAATTAACCCTGTTTCTTTTGCCCCAAAATTACTTGCTTGTCCTTTATTGTGGGTTAATTGTTCTTCTTCACCTAAAATAGGTGCAAATACATCTGTTCTTTTTGTGTTGACTTCTTCTAGTATTTTGTTGAACATTTCCAAAGGATACCCTCTCTGGGTAAAAGGCCCCTTAAGAAGTTGGTTTCTTCAGAGAAGACTTTGTTGTCTGAAGTCATTCTGCTAGATCTGACCAATTGACCCTTTATTACCCCTTTCTTCTGGTGGGGGGGGTGGCAACTGGTGTAATGCAGATAAGAATTGGAGAAGGTTTCTTTTCTGAAAATCCTTGATGTAAATTTCCTTCCCTTTTCTCTATGTGGACATCTAGATATTTCAGTTCTTGTTCATCAAAGTTACCAGTAAAAGCCAAAAGGTCGTAGTATTGTTTACGTGTATTAAAAGATTGTTGAAATTTTCTCTACTACCCTTCCAAAAGAAACACAGATCATCTAAGAACCTAGTATAAAGGGAGCATTCCTTAAATAGGGGGTTTCTGATGAGAAAATTTTCTTCCCAAAAGGCCATGATGATATTTGCGTAGGCTGGTGCACAGTGTGCACCCATTGCAACGCCCTTTTCTTGTTTGAAGTACTCCTTGGAAATAGATGAAATTGTTTTTGAGAACTATTTCCATCAATGTCAAAATGTTCGTGAAGTCAATGTGTGTCAGTTTTTTGCTTTCTATTAATTTCTCCTGAAACCAAGATAAACCCAGGTCATGTGGAATACAACCAAATAGGTCTATAACGTCCATGGTTCCGAAAGAAGTGTTCTCACTGTATAGGGTAGGTTCGATTCTTCTCAACAGGTCCCAAGAGTCTTTTAAAATGTTTTCACATCCTTCAAGGACATGTTTAATCTTGTGATCAACATATTTTGCTAATGGAGCTGTT
>NC_056743.1:460342753-460355253 GCF_019279795.1 Protopterus annectens
CTAACGGATTTAGGTCTGGCCTCTGGCTGGGCCATTCCAAAACTTTAATTTTCTTCTGGTGAAGCCATTCTTTTGTTGATTTGGATGTATGTTTGCGGTCATTGTCATGCTGAAAGGTGAAATTCTTCTTCATCTTCAGCTTTCTAGCAGACGCCTGAAGGTTTTGGGTCAAAAGTGACTGGTACTTGGAACTGTTCATAATTCCCCTCCACCTTGACTACAGCCCCAGTTCCAGCTGAAGAAAAGCAACCCCAAAGCATGATCCTGCCACCACCATGCCTCAATGTGGGGATGGTGTTCTTTTGGTGATGCAAAGTGTTGTTTTTGAGCCAAACGTACCTTTTGGAATTGTGGCCAAAATGTTCAACCTTGGTCTCATCAGACCATAACACATTTTCCCACATGCTTTTGGGAGATGTGATGTATTGTTTTGCAAATCTGGGACTGGATGTTTTTGTGGGCAAGAAAAAGGCTTCTGTCTTGCAACCCTACCCCACAGTCCAGACATATGGAGAATAAAAGAGATTGTTGTCACATGTAGTACACAACCAGTACATGTCAGAAATTCCTGTAGCTCCTTCAGTGTTGCTGTAGCTCTCTTGGCAACCTCCCTGACCAGTTTTTATCTTGTCACTTCATAAATTTTGGAGGGACGTCCAGTTCTTTGCAACGTCACCACTGTCCCATATTTTCTCCACTTTTTGATGACTGCCTTCACTATGTTCCATTGTATATCCAATGCTGTGGAAATTGTTTTGTACTCTTCTCCTGACTGATGCCTTTCAACAACGAGATCCCTTTGATGCTTTCTCTCTGTGAACCATGGCTTTTGCTATAGCAGGCAAATGAGTAAATGTCAGGAAAATCCTACTAGGACAGCTACACTTTATTTGGGGATAATCAGAGTCTCTTTAATTGATGGCAGGTGTGTACCCAAGAAGACAGAATGCTATAGGGTGTGCTCTCTTATGCAACCAGATTATTGTACGTTTTTTATTTTTTTCCCCCTAACAGATTTGTTTGTTTTTCAATTGAATTGTACAGGTTTATAGGTCACATTAAAGGTGGGAAAGTTTTGAAATGATTTATTGTGGTCTCATTTTTTTACATCACTATACCCTGGCATTTTAACAGGGGTGGGTACACATTTTATATCCACGGTGTGTGTGTGTGTGTACGTGTACACACACACACACACACACACACACACACACACACACACATACAACTGACTAACAAATTGGGGCTACTGAATTCACTTTAGCCCTGTGAAACCTGACTTTCTGGATGAACTTCACCACAGGAAACAAGTGGAAACGCAGAGGGTAACCACAAGGTTAAGCCTGGACACGAATACATCCCTGCTTTAGCCACAAGGCTAAGCCTACACACTAATACAACCCAACTCTAGCCACAAAGCTAAGCCTACACACCAATATATCCCTGCTCTAGCCACAAGGCTAAGCCTACAGACTAATACATCCCTGCTCTAGCCACAAAACTATGCCAACACACTAATACACCCCTGCTCTTGCCACAAAGCTAAGCCTACACACTAATACACCCCTGCTCTAGCCATAAGGCTAAGCCTACACACTAATACACCCCTGCTCTAGCCACATGACTAAGCCTACACACTAATACACCCCTGCTCTAGCCACAAGGCTAAGCCTACACACTAATATACCCCTGCTCTAGCCACAAGGCTAAGCCTACAGACTAAATACATCCCTGCTCTAGCCATAAGGCTAAGCCTACACACCAATATATCCCTGCTCTAGCCACAAGGCTAAGCCTACAGACCAATACATCCCTGCTCTAGCCACAAGGCTAAGCCTACACACCAATATATCCGTGCTCTAGCTGTTGTATGGAGAGTTTCTCAATAAAAAGTACCAACACAAAGCATTTAGTGGACAGTCAACAGTAGCAGACCAGGAAGCCTCACCTTAAGAATACTCTGGCACAGTGGGACTGAGTGATCACTCGTGGCAACGACAGACAATGGCCGAGTTTGTCAATGTCAGAACTGGCTTCCCTAGAAATACAGGCACAGTAACTACAAAGTGATGTGTTGACACTAGCAGCTCCTACAGTTTCACAGCTTCACAACAAAGGAGGTATATCAACACCCCGGAGGTACTGTCTTGCAACCCTGGAGTGCCTTCATTTCCAGAACACTGATGGGAAAAAAGCACCTATGGTGATGACATCCCCTGGAGCATCTGCCTTCTGCAATGCCCCTCACTTTCCATGGCAGCAGTGGCCACAATGACCGCAGAGATAGCCAAAGAACTGCATCAAAGGAAACTGCCCAAAGGAAGCCAGCATAGCAAACTACACCAGGATGCTTTAGTGATCACAATCAATTATTCTGATGGACCAGAGTGCTACGATCACTAAAGCCAATGGGTCCACTACAAAATCTTGTACAGTCTGGTTCAGGACATGGACACAATGTGGCCACTGTACATCCCAAGATCTGAAGTCTTCTGGTACTTGACACCAAGAGGTCCAACAGGAGACTGACATTCTGTACACTGTCTACAGGCAGATTATGCCCAACTGATACCAGTACTCATCACTGCCCCATTAACAATGTCCTGAACTGAGACTTGGCAATTCTCGGCCGATGAAGCAGCTGAAACAACAAATCAATACTGTCCCTCTCTGGCAATGCCGAAAGCCCATTTTGAGGAAATGGGAACACTTAGATATGCTTCAGTCACAGCTAACTTGCCACCAATGCCATGCATTTGGTAAACACACTAGAGGGACAGATGAAGCAAGACCAAAGGGCAGGGATCGGAGATGACACAGTCACCAGTCCCTATTCAAAAGCAAAGAAATCTCCAAGTTGTCTTGGCAACTTTTATTTGTATATAAGCATCCTAGAGGTCAAAACATCAGATCCAATTTTCTTCAGTAGAGAAGGAGGGACAGATTACAGCATGACCATGTGAAGGATTCCTTTACAAAGAAAGCATTCAAAGTTGGCTTCCTGCTCCAAGTTCAAGACTCCATACTGCAAGTTCCACAACTTCAAAAATTTAAGTTTAATGCGGAAGAAATAAGTAATAGGTCTGAAACTACTGTATATCAGACAATACCCTTGTCGCTGGCATACAACCATATTGGAGTTTACCGAAAGCCTAAGGAAAAGGCTAATTTCTTCTGCAATAAAATAACATTAACTTTCTTTTACCAAGAAAATGTTAAATATGAAAAAGACAGAAAAGCTCCTGGCTCAGATGGAATCATTTCAGAAACTTGTGACTACTAAAATGTAAGCATGTTTTCTGACTCCATAATTAAACACCTGACTTTATCTGTATAATTACTTCATTAAATGGAAGATGCTTTCATATAAAGTATGATGCTATTCTGTAGCAACCTCCCAGAAAAATAAAATTCTCTTCAGGTGTGCTTGTACACATTTTCAAAGTACTGGGCATCATAATTTTTTTTTTTGCAAAAAGAGAGATGGGAATGGTGTGAAGAAAAGGCACACAATCTTTCAAAATGATATCTATGAAAGGCAAAGATGACATAACTACACCAGTTCATTGCGTCTATGATGATGTATGCCACCTACACCATGGTAAGCCTGAGATAAATGCTATGATTGTGATCTGGAGGGCTCCTTTTCTGTGTCACACAGAAAAAGGCCCTCTACCTTCCACCACATCCCAACAACTGAGCTACATGTATAAAATCCATGTTTGGTGTTTCAAGGCCTTTTGAAAGCTGACACCGAGGATATGAACATCGACTTTCCCAGATCATCTATAGCATGTCCAACAAATGACCTACCTGAACTTGAATGCCTGGGATATACCACCATGAATGCAAATGCTGCCTATCAAGGTGAGAATTCTTCCCCCACATGGTGCACAGAGCATGAAAAACCTCACTTGCCTTCTGAAGCACTTAAGTTAATGCATCCAGGTGACCCCAGTTTTGGGTCATAAGGTCCTTAAATGAGTTCATCACAGGTGGAACCGTCAGCAGAAAGGGAATGGAGGCCTGACTGTGGGCCTAACACACCTGACACAGATGTCACTGAGGGAAGGGTGCATCTCCCTGTGACCACTTCCCCCTTGTCCTTCATAACCCAAAAGATCTTTCCAAATGTGAGATGCCTCAGGAAGACTGGATGAACAGATACCCCTTCTCACTAAGCAACATCTAAAAACATGTTTCCAAACAATGTGTTCCGATTAAAAAAAATGCCATCAAGTCCAAGCAAAAGGCAAGGACAATATCTACTGCATGACAACCCCAAAATGGGAAAGCCATTTTAAGAAGTTGGTGTCAAGTAGATCTGACCCTGGGTATGATGTCAGGAAGGCCAAATCTAAGAAATGATGGTCAACTAGGAATACGTTTTCTAAAAGGGAATACCTGCTCTCACACAGAGGTGAAGGAGGAAATCCCTCTGGGGATGCGCACAGAAACCCAGTGATCTCTGCTTAAAGCTGGTCCCTGCTACTTGGAAAGCACTTACACTGGGTTAATCATATTGGTGGAGGTAAATTAAAGGGCACCATGGTACCGAGTTTCTACAGACGCACCAGGAAACCTGCTGTTCCAGACTGAAAAAATAAATAAATAAATCACATATCATGGAGAAGAACGAGATAGTAAAGCAACGATTATGAGGTCTGAGGAAATAGGCCCATCTCTAACACAAAAACCTCGTAGAAAGGAGGAGGAGCCTTACTGCAGGGTATCCTCACCTTGTTAGACTCCTCAACTTTAAATGTGACAGCCAATGTCAGAGGACTAGCATTCAAACCTGGTAAACCATAATGACTAGGCCAGTGTATATTTTTCTGCTGCACATCTCCTTCTCTTTGTTCTTACCTTTTTTTAAAACAGTCTTTACTGAAACTGGTGAATTTCCAGAGGAATACTGCTGGTAAAAAGATGCTTCTCAACAATAACAATAAAACAGTACCCATCTTTGTTGTGGGAGTAGCACCACTAAATCTGACACGAAGCTTGCAGGCCCAATGTTGTATGCTAGGCCGAACAGTAGTCATGCAGCACATCTACCTGTGTCAGTGATCTGCCTGCCCAAACCCATGTGGTAAGCAGTATATAAAAAAAAAAAAGAAGAAAGAAAAGGCTTTGACAAATTCTGGTAACCCAAGGTGTCAGAGCAGATGGCACACAAAAGAAACTATGGTAAAACTTTTAGACAGAAAAAAAACAACAGTTGTGTAAAATCTTACCATAGCCATGGATGTCCTTCTCTTCCATGTTGCATTATTCCAAACCCTTGAGTTATCCCCTGCTGGCCACCCAAATTGTCCAGCCAGTATACAAAAGCTTCTAGTCACTGCTAGGTACGTGGGATATCTGACTTTGGCCAAGGGAGGATGGGCCATAAAAGTGACAACTGCCCACACCTTTCCTCAGAACTGAATGCTCCAGTCGGACTCCAGTACCAGGATAGCTGTACAAGTCATGTGCCATCCAAGAAGGAATAGTTTTAATTTAAAAAAAAAAAAGAGAGGTGTAGGAGAGAGGGAATGAATACTACAACATGGAAGAGAAGGACATCTATGGTTGTGGTAAGATTTTACACAACTATTCTATGCCCCACTATTCTCATGTTGCAGTATTCCAAACCCTTGGGTGAGTGCCAAAGCTCAAAGGGAAGAAGAGGGGGTTGTGGCATGGAACTGTTTTCTATGAAACCAAGTAGGATTGCCTTAGCAAATCCTGCTCTAGATCTGGAGATATGACCCGGTCTGTAGTGCTTAGTGAAGGTATGGACAGATGTCCATGTAGCTCCCCTCTACAATGAAAGCAGCACCCAGTCCTTTAAAGGCGGCGCCAGATGAAGCCATGGCTCTAGTAGAGTGGGCCTTGAATTTAGATGCTCTCCATGGTAGGTGTAGCAAAAGGATATAGCCCTGGAAATCCTGCAGTAATTGACTGTTCTGTCACAGCTTTTCCCAGAGCCCTGGGGTGAAAGGAGACAAATGATTGCTCTGACTTCCTAATGGACTCAGCCAACAGAGGATCTCCTTCCTTAGGCATGGAAGGAAAGGAATGTTAAAGTCCAAGGGGTGTCCATGTGGACCTCAGGTACCACTGCAATTTTCTCATGTTGAATCTTGCCAAATCCAGCAATGGAATAGTGAAAGCCATATAATCTGACACATTATCTGGTTGTCATAGCAGTGGCGTAGAGGACAGAGAACAGGTACTGCTTTAGGTTTTCCACCTTTTGGGATGGAAGGAATGCTCGCATGGCATCTGTCCTTATTCTGCACCCCAGGAAGACTTGGTCCTGGGAGGGATTCAGGTTGGACTTGGGCTAATTGATGTTGAATCCTCGTGCCTGCAGGATTGAAATAACTGTGTAGTTGGTGGAGTAGGGATCTGGAACATTCTGCCTGTATCAGGAAGTTGTCCATGTATGAAAATATTTGAATCCCTTGGACCCTGCAATAAGCAATAACTGGAGCCAGACACTTGGCGAATACCCTTGGAGCTGTAGAGAGTCCAAAGGGCAAGGCAGAGAACTGAAAATGTGAGGAACCCACAGAAAAAATAAGTATTTCCTGCAGTTAGGCCTTATCGGGGTGTGTAGGTAGGCATCCTTTATGTCTAAAATGACAAGAAATCCCTGAGGCATTACCAATGAAAGAGGGTCTGCAGACTAAGCATATGGAAGGTGAGTACTTTTAAGAAAAGGTTGAGGTGGGAGAGATCCAGGAGAGGTTTCCATGGTCCATCTTTCCTTGAAATTAGGAAGAGTCTGGAGTAAAAGCCCTTTTCCTGTTCTGCCAGGGGAATGGGCTGTATGGTTCCTTAAGAAAGGAGGGTGTCTATGACTGGCTAAAACAGGAGGATGATCCAGGTCATGAAATAGCTCTTTTCTATAATGGACAAGACCCACTTGTCTGAGGGAATGCTTCGTGAAACTGGAAGACAGTGAGAGAGCCTTAGGGAAAGGGGAATGGAGTTTGGAGGTGTGGACAGCAAAGGCAGGTCTTGAAACTGAGGTTTCTGGTCAGGAGTCTGAACAGACTTGGAAGGGGTGTGTTCCTTCCTGGTGCTCTTTCTGCTCCTAGAATGGGGGGGGGGGGGTTGGAGCAGTGCGTTTTCTAATGAACTGGGTTTTGGCAGGGTAGTCACTATGAAATTTGGGGATGGGAAGACGAACAAGTGGTTTGAGGTCCTGGTGTTCTTTCCCCTTTTGTTGAAAGGTCTTGAATAGCTCAGCCACTTTAGCCCAAAAAAGGGCAGAGTTATCCAGGACAGCATCCAAGAGTTTGGCCCTAATATCATCAGGTAATGGCTGTGTTCTTAACCATGAGCATCTTCTAAGCCGAGGACTCAGGCAAAAGGTGCAGATCTAGTAGAGGCTTCTGTAGCATCACAGCTGCATCTAATGGAATGTCTTGTGACTTGAGAAGATAATGAGATAAGGCTAGATATTTAATACTTGACAGATGAGTCACGGAGGTCTGGCAAAAGCTTACTGACCTGAACCAAAAGGGCCAGGGCATACCTGGACATATGTAGCTGGTAATTTACTGCTCTGAAGGTCAAGATAGAAGTATACAATTTTTTGCCAATGAGCTCCATTGTCTTACTGTCCCTGTCTGTGGGAAGGACAGATGTGGAGGGAAGCAGTCTGGATGGTTTAACTGCAGACACTGAGACAGTACCAGGGTCTGCAGCAGGGAATTTAATTAAAAATTTAGCCCTTAAGGGACTTTATAGAATCTATCAGGCCTTCGGGGTGCAGGTGGTTGGGAATCTGGATTCACAGAGGCTGCACTGAAAGCTTCCTAGAAGGCTGGTAAACCTAGAGGAATGGCAGAAGGAGCAGGGGTGTCCATCTGCAAGAGCACATAGTATCTTTTTTGGACCTCTGCTATTTCAGAGGAATCCCACTTAAAATATTCTCTCAGTTTTGAGATGGTCTCACCAAAGGGGGGGGGGGGTCTTCTCCTGGGAAGTCTGTTTCAGCAGAGTCCTCCTCCGGTGACATACCCAAGAGGGGAGGACGTCTGAGACGCATAGGAAAGAGACTTCCCGAAAGAGGAGTCTGAGGAATCCTCAGCTTCAGGTTGGAAAAAGTGTCATCAACCTGAGGCCTGGAATTAAGGAGAGGTGGGGGAGCCATTGAAGAAGCAGGCATGGTAGTCCTTAGGGCCATAAAAGCATTAAATAGGCTCTTGGAAAAGGCCTGCCCATCCAGTTGGCTTTCTGCAGGAGGGGAAGCATGTTTAGTCTTTTACTTCATTTTCAGGGAAGGCATAGGGGCTAAGGCGGGCCTAGAGTCTGTATTCTCAAAAGCAGTGGAAGAGTATGTCTGGGCAGCCAAAACAAGCCTAGGTACCCCCCCCCCCCGCAGTCATCGGCAGCCATCTGGAAGACCTCCACAGACTTTCGTTCCGCCTTAGGTTCTGCAGCCTTCTGAATGGTACCTGCTATACCTATTTTGGCACATTCCAAACGTTCCTCCAGGTGAACGTCAGCCATGGGAGGGACATCGGGTGGAGAAGGTGCAGCAGCAGGGTCTGGCTTGGACACTTTGGCCTTCTTCTTAGGTGGCTCTACAATCAGACAGCCCCTCCATTGCTAGCACCACGCGATTAAGACACTGGTTTTGTCGGTAAACATTAAGGGCGTGCAAACGACTATGGAATGTCTTAGGTATGAAGGTATGACAAACTGCGCAAGTTTGATGGTCGTGTGTAGGCCCCTAAGCAGAAGAGGCAGAGCTCGTGGGCATCCTTATGGGGGATGTGACGTCCGCACCTGCTCTTTCCTTTTCTGGATGACATGAACCTAAACAGGCATGCAGGGGCTCAAGAGAAACTAAGAATAGCCCCAACAGGGTACTTATATTTAATTCAAAGATCCGATGGCAGGAAGAGCTGATGTTCGACTGGCGAGACAGAAGTTCTAAGGAAATGTGCATGCAGATGTCACTTTTATGGCCCACGCTCCCTCAGCCAACGTCGGACATCCCACGTACCTAGCAGTGACTAGAAGCATTTCTATACTGGCCGAAAGTTCGGGTAGTTACCAGAGGATAACCCAAGGGTTTGGAATACTGCAACAAGAGAATAGGATGACATCATGTTGTTCAGTGCCATGCTATGCCATAGGACAGTAATGAGAAATGTGTTCATTGCAGGGCAGCCGGGTCTGCACTAGCTAAAAGCAGTCAAGTGCTGAATCAGGAAGCACCTCCATCAGGTACAAGGAGTTCCAGTGATACAAGCAGGAAAACACCATGGCAGGAACGGTTACTGTGAGGCCCCCAGTGGAAAAAAGGTACTTAACAAGAGCAACATTTCTAAGAAGCACAGTCTGTTAACAGATTCCTAGTCACTGTAGACCAGCCTGTCATCAGGAATTGCCCCAAAATTACAGACATTTGACAACTCCAACATGCTGCCCCCACAAACTATATAGATGTTCAAGAACAGTCTACTAGGGTCAAGCATAGTATGGACTGTAATGGTACACATCTTGGCAGTTTTGAAGTTGTCAGTCAGTTATTAATTATCTTGTGGCAGATGCAGTCCAAATCACCCACTAAAAAAAAATCATGAGTGACATAAAAATCCTGTGGGAAGTACTGATAGTTATGTACCATCAGCACAGCCAATGGTAGAAGCCATTCAAAAGTGAAGCGTATGACAGTACAAGCAACAAATATGGTGTGCAACACAAGGCACGGCTCAGAGCCTTGTGGTCCACTATAGTAGTTGGGATGGGGGAACAACAACTGATGCTCTAATCTATTATGCCATGCCCAGAATACCATAACACTGGGTTAGTCACTCCAGTATAATCATATAATCAACTAGATCAAATGTTGTTAATGACAGACCAATCATGACCAGAACTCAAATTGCTGCACTGATCTAGCACAATAGCAGCTCACTGAAAACTTTAGTGAGGGCTGCCCCAGAAGTAGCTGTACTCTAAAATGTTCAGTTTAGCTGAATATACACCACCATCTCAACAGACCTCTTGATAAATGAGAAGTTCACATGTGGACAGTATGTGTGCAGATTGCATCATAGTTTGTTTCTTTCAGAATAGTGATAATTATTTTCTTTAACATGGATAGGAAAACTCCAGAGATGAAAGGAAAATCTGGTGCAGGATGGGGACCACTACGTCCAGACTAATCACTCAGCTGGACAAAGGGTGAGTTCTGATCTGGCATGTGCTAGAGAACAAAGTAACATGGCAAAGAAAAGTTGTCCCAATTCAAGATGATGACAACTTCTGCTGGATCACTATTCATCCCAGACAACACACTAAGTGGCGTAACAAACATGATTAAGGCCATCTTCACAGTGAAAAAAAGTAAAGTAATCAGTTCATATACATCAGAAAAAGAAAAAATATTCCAAGTAACAAGATTGCAAAGCCTAACCACCTAAAAAGCCGATGGTCAGTTCAGAGGTGCACAGAACTCCTGAGATAAATAAAAAAAAAAGGATTTACCATATGAAGTCTGTCTTCAAGCAGAAGGGTGCATCCCCCCCCCCCAAGTTCAAGCCCTCATCCAGTTCACGTAATCGCATAGCACTCAGAGCTGCACAATGACATGCATAAAATTATGTCACTTCAGCATACATGGCACGAGACACAAAGCTACAGTGAGATAATCAGGGCCATAATGCAGACCTCACCAAGCTTACAACTGCATTGTTCCTCTCTAACAGGAATATGGGAAAGAGAAAGTCTGGGGAAATCAGTCCAAAATTCCTGCAATGGCCCACTCCAAGATCAACGAGTTCCAACTAGGGGAGTCTGACAGCAAAAAGAGCCAGACAGTAATACAACCAAGTCTCAGATTCCATCAAAACAATCACAAATGGAAACACCAATGTGAAAGACCAAGTCTGTCAAAGCTGACTTCATTGGATGCCCATTAAATTTTGATTATAACCCAAAGATCAAATAAGCAGCTTAATGGCAAGTGATACAACCTAATGTCAGGTGTTACAACCTTAGAAGTACACTTCAGCTGGATGATACAGGGATCTCACCCCCTGTACAGAGTTGATGTCACAAAAAAAAATCCTGACGAGTTAACTGCTCAGTTTTCTGTTGTCTGTGACAGAACAGCCTTCACTAAAAGCCATCTATATTCTGTACTGCAGCCAGAGACATTAGAAAGTAAGCTCCAGTGTGTCTTATATCAGCCATCCAGCTGAACACCTCCCGCAACGCACTGCAGTCACCATAAAAGCAAAGCCAGTTTTTAACACAGGAATTCTTACCAGCCTCAACAATGCTACTGATGTTGCATTTACGTTCATAGGTTCATACTAGGCTATCTGCCCTAGGGTATTTATAAGCCTAGCCAGAATGTGTTTGGCTTTCGCCACCCATTTTAAATTTATTTTGCTATGCCCTTTCTCGAGTTAGTATACTGTGCCTCTGTCTAACAGTGACACAGAAGTGATACCCGGGGTAAACCTACAATCTCCCATCCACTCATCAAGATTCCTCTTGAAGAGAGTCAATGAGGGACTCTGCCTAACCTGGACTGGGATTTTATTCCAGAGTGAAGGGAGCCTCTGGGTTATGAATCTGTCCCTCCAGCATGTCCTATTTATTTCAGTGCTGAGGTTCAAGTCTCTCGAGCGCATAGCTCGATGGGATTTGGATTTTCTGAGGTGCAGCATGTCCATTAATTCCGGGTTGGACATGGCTTTATACTTCAGGCACAGACCGCCTCTGAACAGGCGGTATGCCACTGAGTAGAGCTGGAGTTTCTTTAACCGGGCAGCATATGGCATCTGTTTGAGCCCTTTGATCCTCTTGGTGAGGTACTTTTGGGGTCTTTCCAGTTGCTGCAGGTGTCTGGTAAGGTACATCCCAAAAGGGGCATTGTACTCAATTATGGGCCTGATGAGGGATGAGTAAAGAGGCAAGATGACCTCCCCTGATCTAGATGTGAATCCCTTCATGATTAGGTGGGCTATATAAAATGTTTTTCTAACCACTTTGGCCACGTGGTTGTCAGATGAGAGATTGCCATCAACTTGGGTCCCCAGGTCCCTAATTACTTCTTCTGTACTTAATGGATTACCACCTATGTGGTAATTTGTGGGCACTTTGTTTTTGCCAAAGGGGATGACGATACACTTTTTGGCATTTAGCTTGAGGCCATGGCTCTGGCACCAGTTGTCTGTTTCTATGAGGCCCTTTTGGAGGATGCTTGTGTCGGCTGGAGAGTCGATTATGGCGCCCATTTTGCAGTCATCTGCGAACTTGGTCAGCCACAGTCCTTCCGTGTTGGCCTGTACCTCTGAGAAATATATACCAAACAAGAGAGGTCCCAGGACTGAGCCTTGTGGGACACCACTTGTAACTGGTTTGGAGTCTGACATGGCTCCAGCAATTCTAACCATGTGGGTTCTGTCCTTGAGCCAGTTTGCAATCCATCTAGTGACATAGGTGTTTATATTTAAGCTGGTGAGCTTATCTATAAT
>NC_056743.1:460362753-460445253 GCF_019279795.1 Protopterus annectens
CATTTAAAAGAACAAGCCTGTGACTTGCATTAATATTTACAGATAATGATAGAATTATCTACAAAATTCTATCTGGCTAGGCTGGCAGGCTTCACCTATCTTCACACATCTCCCCTGCTGGAGAACTCAAGCTAGTTTTTCAAGTTACCATTGAGAAACGTTGCTTGAGAAGGTTAGGTCTAGCTGAGTATACCTTATCCCATTCCCTGTCTTGAGAGCCCATCCGCATTGGCACTGCTAATCCCACTGTGGTGCTGCACTGACATATCATATGCTTGCAACCCTAGGCTCCATCTTAGCAACTTGGCATTTTTCTGGCTGGCTTTGTTTAACCATGTTTGCTGGCTGACTTTGTTTAACCATGTTAGGGGATTGTGTTCTGTCACTACAGTGAATTTTCTTCCATTCAGATAAGGCTGAAGTTTCTGCAGTGCCCCCACTATGGCTAGACATTCCTTTTCTACAGTTGCATAGCATTCCTTCCTGGGTTGGAGCCTACGACTGAGATAAACCACTGGGGGTGCTCTTCTCCCTCCGAAGAAATCTGCCTAACTACAGCCCCCACCCCATGGTTCGAAGCATCCACCTGCACAACAAATCCATTGCTGTAATCTGGACTGTAACACAGGTGGGTCCTCTCCAAGCTTCCTTAAGCTTCTGGAATGCCTGCGAACAAGCTGTAGTCCACACTACCTTATCTGACCTGTTCTTCCTTGTCAGGTCTGTGAGGGGAGCAGCTATGGTACTATAAATGGGGACAAACTTTCTGTAGTACACTGCTGTCCCTAAGAATGCCCCCACCTGTTTTTGGTAACAGGTGCAGGCCATGCCTGAATGGCTTCTACTTTGGCAGGTTATGGCCTGACACTTGCTCAGCTTAATGGTCAACCCTGCCCTCTGTAGTCTGCCCAGCACCTCCCTGACATGTTGAAGGTGCTCTTGCCAGGAATGGCTGTTAGATGGCAATATCATCTAGGTAAGCAAGGGCAAACCCTCCTGCTCCTACTAGGATATGCTCTACAGCCTCTGAAAAAGATGCTGGGGCATTTTCCATCCCAAAGGGCATCTCTGTGAACTCACACAAGCCAAAAGAAGTCAAAAAGGCTGACTTCTCTCTAGCACTGGGAGTCAAGGGCACCTGCCAGTAACCCTTGGTAAGATCAATGGTTGTAAGATACTTAGTCCCACCCAGCTGCTCTAGGGCCTCGTCTGTCCTAGGCATGGGGTAAGCATCCGACTCTGTGCGACTAATTTCCTGAAGTCCACATAGAACTTGGTGTTCCCATCCTTCTTTGGCACCAGCACCACTGGGGAGGCCCAGAGACTGTTGGACTCTTGAATTACCCCTAGGTCCAACATCTCCTGTATCTCCTCCCTCAGGGTTTGTTTACCTCTCTCAGGCACCCTATAAGTGACCTCCCCAATAGGCATTTGGGGTCTTGTATCAACCTGGTGCTGCACCAGGTGGGTGCACCATGGTTTCCCAGTGAACATGTCCCCAAACTCCTGTAACACTGCTCGGACTTCTTGAACTTTGGTAGGAGATAGCCGCTAGGACAATGCTACCCCTTCCACTGAGGTATCCGTCCATGCTTCAATGAGGAGATCAGTCACCAGATTTCCCTCAGACTCCTCCTGCAACCCACTGCAAATGCGCAGTACAACAGCCTCCCGATCATGGTAAGGTTTCATCATGTTAACATGGTATAATTTGTGCTCCTGCCCCCTGCTTAGCAGTTCCACCATGTAGTTAACATCACTTACCTTTCATACCACCTTGTAGGGTCCACCCAAGCTGCTTGCAGCTTGTTGTTTTCTGACAGGAATGAGAACTATTACCTGCTACCCCACAACATACTCTCTAGCTCGAGCATTCTTGCCATACCACACCTTTTTCTGTTGTTGGGTTTCTGCCAGGTTCTCCTGGGCCCAGCCCATGAGTTCCCTGAGCCTTGTCTTGAGGTTTAGAACATATGCCACAACAGACTCCTTGTGAGATTCACACTCGCCTTACCACTCATCTTGAATTAAATCTAGAGGTCCCCTCACCCTATGCCCGTACAAGAACTCAAAGGGTGAAAAAAACTGTGGATTCCTGTGGAAACTCTCTGTAAGCAAACAACAGATGGGGCACATATTTGTCCCAATCCCTCTTGAACTGGTCTGCAAATGCCTGTAGCATGAATCTGATTGTAGAGTTTAACCTCTCAACAAGACCATTAGTCTGGGGATGGTAGGGGGTGGTCTTCAGGTGCTTCACCCCACAGGACTTCCACAGACATCCCAGCAGATCTGATATGAAACTGGCACCTCTGTCAAGTCAGTATTTCTTTTTGGAAACCTACCCTGCTGAAAATCTCTAACAAAGCATTTGCCACTTTTTCTGCCTCAATGGAGGACAAGGCCACTGCCTCAGGGTATCTTGTAGCATAATGCATTACCACTAGGATATACTTGCTCCCTGTGGAACTTGGGGTACTCAGAGGTCCCATAATATCCATAGCTACCCTCTGAAATGGCTTGTCAATCACAGGCAAAGGCATCAAAGGAGCTCTCACCTTTGTCTCCTGCCTTGCCTACCTTTTGGCACTGCTCAAAGGTCCTGTAGTACTTTGTTACATCTCGGGAAATTCCAGGCCAATAGTAGTTCTGCATTATACGTCTCTTTGTATGTTTTATGTCCATATGACCTACAAAGGGAATATCATGGGCTATGACTAGAAGTGCCAGACAGTAGACTCTAGGCACTAAACTGCTGTACCCTCTCACCTTCTAGCCCTTCCTCAGGGGGTCCACTCTCTATACAGTAACCCTTTGTCCCAGTATACAGATTCCCCCTTCCCTTGAGAATCAGGTGCCTCACTAGCTACCTGCCTCGGGCCTTGCAATGTAGGGTCTGAGAGCTGAGCCTGTCTCAACTCTCTCTTTGTAACCCTTCCCAGCTCCCCTTCCACAGGCATGGCATCCTCTGACAGTGGTGCCTCACTGTCAGCCTGGGTACTACTACTCACCTCTACCTTTGCAGTCCCTCTGTCCAAGGAAACATCAGTATCCACAAGCAGCTGTGGCTCACCTTCAGTTTCACTGCTATAGAGTAGCTCCCTCCCTGAAGTAACCACCTCACCAGTGCTGGCTGCAAGTATGCAGTCTGTCTAGGTCTACCACAGGCTACCAAACCAACATGCTTGTCTCCTAGCTTGACTGCGTGTAACTGCATAAGCACATGGTACTGCCTCATCCAAATCCTTCCCTATCAGGACATCTGCAGGATAGTAGTTCAGTACCCTTGTTGTCTCAAGACAACCTATTATTGGCATTTTGTCTTACCCACTTACTGGCTCTCTCATCTTTTGCTCCCCGCCTTGCCTCCGTGGGCATCTGTATGCCACATGGCCCCACTGGTTGCATTCAAAACATTTAACCCTAGGTCCTGGACATGTACCTGGACTAGTGGCTTCCTCTGCTACTGGCAGATTCTGCTGGGGCAGTCTGTGCTGCCCACCATGGGTTCCTTTAGACCCATGAGCAGAATCGGGGGTCCCTTTCCAGTGCAGGGATGCCCTGATTGTTAGGTATAGGTCTCCCTTCTTCCTCAACTCATCTGAAGTAGCACATTGTCTATCAGCTAACCAGATCCTCATGTCCTCAGGCAAAGTGCTAAGGGCTTGTTCCCTCACCAAAATGTCTGCCATCCCTTCAAATGTGGTGATCCAACATCCACTCACCTAGCTAACCAGATCCTCATGTCCTCAGGCAAAGTGCTAAGGGCTTGTTCCCTCACCAAAAGGTCTGCCATCCCTTCAAATGTGGTGATCCAACATCCACTCACCCACCTATGAAAATAAGTGCTCAGTTCAGCAACATATTCACACACTTTCATCTGCCTTGCGTCTATGCTCAAAACTTTTTCCTATACGTTTCAGGCATTACCTTAAAACATTCTAACAAGTGATTTTTAACAGCAGTATAATCAAATATTCACAATCAGCAAGTTTAGACAACACAGTTACAGCTTTACCATAGAGTAAGGGGGTCAGGAACCATACCCAGAGCCTTTGGTCAAAGAAGATTTGTGTTAGCGTGCACTGTTCTAAGGATATGAAGTCTGAAACTCAAATGCATGTCATTATTTTGTGATTTTACTCCTCAGCAATTTGTCAGAAAAACACAAATTTTATGAGGAACAGACCAAAAATATATGAGACAAAACTCTGGACATTCTGTGAAAATCTGTACAGTTGAAAGGTTCTTCATGTAGCAATAGAAAAAGTCTGGCTGCTCAATGGTACTTTAGTGGCCGGACTTTTTCCTATCAGTATATGTTCAGTTTACAACAGGCATGCTTGGTTGAGCTGTCCAATCAGCCTGTGTGTTTCTGAATAACAAAGACCTATCATTGTATAATTCTTGATGGAACAGAGCGCTTCAGCTGCTCTGATACAAAAGGTGCCGGAGTCCAAAGTGCTTTACACCTCTGAAAGCCTTAAAACATTTAGTGCTGCCACACAGACAGTAGCCAGAGGCAGAGTATCATCCTGACGGACTAAAAACATTCTACTTCTTTTGGCTTTTCCCGGTTAGGGGTCGCCACAGTGGATCACCTGTCCACTCATGACTGGCAGTGAAGTTTTACAGTGTCGAGTTGCCAGCCCGGCGCCAAACCTTCCACAGAAGACATACACATGCACACACACACATCTAGGGCCAATTTAGAGTGTCCAATACACCTACAGCATGTCTTTGGGATGTGGGAGGAAACCGGAGCACCCGGAGGAAACCCACGTGACCACAGGGAAGACATGCAGACTCTGCACAGAAGACACCCCAGCCGAGGATCGAACCGGAGAACCTCTTGCTGTGAGGCGGCAATGCTAACAGCTGCACTACCATGGCCGCCCATGGCCTAAAAACATTAAATGACAATAAACACTTGTCTCTTTTTTGTGAGGCAGTGAGAAGGGTTTTACATCTTTTAAAAGCTGTTTTAGGGCTGTTTGCTGTTCTCTGATGTACTGTTGTACAAGACTAGAGCATAACAGCTCTATGTCATGCAACACACAGAGGATTATGACAGGGTCTCCATCATAACCAAGACATTGATGCCAAAAAATTCACTGTGACAGCATAGCTAAATAGGTGACTCTTGGCATCCACGTTGAGAACACAAACAAATTATACCCCAGCACAATGTTCAACTGGCTGATAGCACAGAGGATTAAAGCAATGACTTCTTAAAAAGGTTGCTGTGATGCAGGGTTTAAATCCCCCAGCCTTCATTTGCCTAGTGTGTTACCTTGAGTTAAATCACTTAGACCAGACAGTACTTTAGGGTAATTAGGACATTGGGTTAGGCTCATTAGTGGTCTCCTGGCCTACATGCCCAGTAATTACCCATGAATCCATGACTAGAGACATATTCATAATTCTTTGCAGTGTTTGCAGCTTTATCTGCTCCATGTACTACCAGTTACAAAACAGAGTGAAGTGTTTTACCAGCTTTGAAAGATAGTAAATCACTTAATGTTGGCAGACAGGCAATAGGCAGAATGAAGTGCCAAACTAGAACTAACTTTAAAAGCTATTCAGCACTTTGTTCTGTACCACTTGGTTTATAAGCGTAGCTTGGACACAGCCAATCCTAAGGATCTAGGATGGAAGGAAACAAAGCTGATCAGATTTACGAAAAATCTTAGTTTTATCCAAATAAAATCTGAGTGGTCTATGCACATCCAAAGTATGCAGCACCTTCTCACTAGCAGATTGCGGAAAAGAGAAAAAAAAGTGGTCAGCTGAACAGACTTATTAACAGACAACTCATTCACCACTTTGGGCATAAAAGAAGGGTTGGTATGAAGGGTCACGCTGTCCTTATGTAACACCAGAAAAGAAGACCAAGCCATACTGCCTGTCTGGCAGAAGTAAGAGCTAACAAAAGTACAGTCTTCCAAGAACAATGTTGTAAGGAAGATGACGCGCAAAAGGAGCCCGGGTCAACTTTTTCTAAACAAAATTAAGATCCCAGGGAGGAGGAACAGGCTTTCCTGGGAGGCCTAATATGAAGGACAATTTTAAGAAACCGTTAAACTTCAAATCTAGAAGCTAAAGTAGGTGATAACGCCAGACTAGCAGAAATAGCGAATAAGTGAGCCTTAACAGAAGAATAAGCCAACCCAGCACTGAGTACTTCACACAGATTGAGAGAGAACCAAAGGAACATCCACAGAAAGTGGATCAAGGTTACAAGAAAGACACCAAACAGAAAATTTCTTCAATCTGGATAAGTGGGATTTCCTAGTTCTGGGCTTCCTGGCCTCTTGCAGGACCCGAAGCACATCCTCAGAAAAAAGGTGCCTGTAGGAATTAAAATCATCACCTACAGTGTCAGCTGAAGAGTGGACAGGTGGAAATTGATGAGAGATTCCATGTCCTGTGTGAGTAGGTCCACCCTGCAAGGTAACTTGTGATAATTGCCCTTGGCTACATGAACAAGAGGAGGGAACCAATTCTGTCTGTGCCAAAAGGGAGTCACCAGAAACACACCCCTGTGAAGCATCCATTCGTTGAATTGTGTTATGGACCTGCTCAGAGAGTCTGCTACAATGCTCTGACCTGAGGGTATGTAAACTGCTCTGACCTGAGGGTATGTAAACTGCCTGAAGTGTTACACGATACTGGATAGACAGTTCCCACCACACTAGAAGTGCCAACCAGCGCAGGAGGCAAGATCTTCTCCTCCTTACTTGTTGACATACCACATCACTGTGATATTGTCTGTGAACACCTTGAGAGGCCCTAGGGAGAACGGAGGGTGAAAAGCTTGAAGAGTCAGCAGAAAAGCTCTCATCTCGGACAATGATGTGGCCCTTTCCTCAGATGAGGCAATCAAATACCCTGCACCTTTAAAGCACTGAAGAAGAATCCCCATCCCACATCTGAAGCATTTGTGAACAGCTCCTGAAAGTGAAGAGGGGGGCTAAAAAGGGTGCCCTGGACTGAGAGTCAACTGATAAATCCACCACTGAAATTCCAGCTTAAGGCATCGAAGAAGAGGAACTAAGACGCTGAGGGGATGAGAATGATAAAGCCAAACTGACTTTAGAAACCACTTAAGTTTTTTCATGTGGAGCTTGGCAAAAGGGAGCCTAGGAATGGTTGAGGCCATAAAACCTAGAGCTCTCAGAAACCCCCTGGCTGTGACTAAAGCCAGAGGAAGAAGAGACTGAAAGAAAGAAATGAGAGTTAGGGCCTTTGGAGGAGGCAGGGATGCCAGCACTGGAATAGTCTGGATCCTGCACCCCAGAAATGCATGATCCTGTGAAGGAGTCAGAAAGGACGTTTTGACATTTATAGTGAACACCAGGCTTTGCAAGAGGGAAATGGCAGTGTGAAGATTCTGCAGTAGAATCTCTGGACAGGATGCCTGAAACAGCAGATCATCTCAGTAGAGAAAGACCTGCATACCCCTTAGCCTGCAAAAAGCAATCACAGGGGCAAGGCATTTGGTGAATACCCTTGGGGGAGTAGAAAGGCCAAAGGGCAAAGCAGAGAACTGAAAATTCCAGGAAGCAACAGAGAAATGTAAACATTTCCTGAAAAGGGGGTGAATAGGGATATGAAGATAAGCATCCCTGAGGTCCAGAGACACTAGAAAAGCCTGAAGAAGAAGCAGAGGGAAGGTCTGAAGGGACAATATCCAAAAGGAAGGGACCTTCAGAAAGGTGTTTAGGTAAGACAGGTCCAGAATGGGTCGCCAAAAGCCCTCTTTCCTGGGAACCACGAAAATTCTGGAGTAACCCCCCTCCCCCCTTTGAGAAACTGGAACTTCCTGAACAGTTCCCTATGTCAAAAGATACTGAAGCACCCCGGAAAGAAAGCCAACTGTTCCTGAGGGGGCTGAGGAATGCCCATTAAAGGGGGAAGAGATTTCCAGACTATGTAGTACCGTAGGAGGATAATGGACAGAACCTGGGATTCCTGAGTAATCTTTAACCAAAGTGGAAGGAATAGGGAAAGATGAAGATAAAGAGAAACATGGCTGAGAAGAACAAGATAGTCAGACAGCACCTGGTTTGTCAGGAAAAGGAGATCTCTGTGTCACTGGAGTCTGGGTAGCTTTAGCAGAAGTAGCCCGTTTCCCACCCTTTTTACCCTTGGGAGGTGGTCAAGACTGCCTACAAACAAAGGCTGGCTTATCAGGGTAATTGCTTTGAAATTTATGCTCAAGAGAAACAAAAACATGATTTAGTTCCTGTAAAGCATTGCCCTTATCCTGAAGAGACTTAAATCAGAAGCTGCTGTACCAAGTATGTATTTGTTACCCAGAGAAATATCCATCAACTCAGCCTTAGTATCATAAAGCAAAGTATGAACCCAAAGCCAGGAATAGCTCCTCATCACAGAACGAAAAGCAGCAGCTCTACAAGAAGCATCCACTGCATCATAACTGCGCTTAATAGAATTGAGAGTCACCTGAGAAGTCGTCCCTAACAAAGAGAAAGCAGAAGCCTTCCCTTCAGAATCAAGGTCAGAAATTACCTGACAGGCCTGACAAAAGAAGAGCCAAACTATATCTTGATGGATCTAAGACTATTGAACGAAAGTTCAACAGTCCAAATCCACAATACCCAAACGCACTTTAACGAAAGTGCTTTCACTGAAAAAGCGCTTTTGTTAAAGTCCGTTCAAAAAAAAAAAAAAAAAAAACACGAAATCTTCTTTTATGCAGCGGGGCAAGCCCCACCTGCACCTCCCATGTGGGGGGCTGTGCCCCCTCACACCCCCACTTTTATATTCTCAGTCCGAGGTCGCACTACAGTAGGGAAAAGGAAATTCTCCCTTAACCACACCGTAGTGCGACCGGCACAACCAACATACATAACTGAAAGTGCTGCTTCGGTGAACAGCACTTTCGGTTATGTATGTTCGGTGATTTCTGCTTCGGCAGAAAGTGCCATCGAGGATCTGTATGGATCCCATCTTGACATATGGGTCGGATAATTGACAGCCTGAAAAGCTAAAGTAACAGAAGTATAAACCTTAAGTTGCAGGTATCCTTGAGTCCAAAGCCCAATAAGAAGTCTTTCTTCTTTTTCCTTAAACGCAACTTTATTAAACAAAAAAATAGCTTTTTTCGCCGCCCTTATTGAAGCAGCTTCCTCAGAGAAACAGATTGTAAATCAAAAAGCACGCACATCCTTACTAGTGACATTAATATCTTGGACAACGCCATCAAAATGGACATTGATTTTTTAAAATATAAATATGATTATAACCGTATTTTGACAAGCATTGATGCTCTCTTAATTAAACTTAAGAACAATAAATCTAAGAAATTAGACAGGGACAGATTTGCATATGGCAAAAACAGGGCATATCCTAAACTCGAAGATTTACATCAGAGGACAGGATCTTCATTTGATAATAGACCAGGGCCAGTTCATCAGGACGCCATTCCTGAACAAGAACTAGATAGTGATAATGTGATGAATGAAGATTTTAATCAAGGACCAAGACGTAGTAATAGAATTAAAACTTATAACAATAACAACTACAAAAATAATCATTTTTTAGGGACACGCAACAAACAGACATTGGGGAAGAAGACCAAGAACAGACACCAACAGTAGCTTATTGTGATTCCAACTTGGTCCTAGATGACATTGCTAAGTCTCGTCCTACTATTATACAAAATAAAAAAGGTGATTTTAAAATCTACAATTTTTCAGACATTAGTCTTGATGATGACTTAGTTGAATTACTATCCTATGGTAATACTTTTGTACCAAGTAAGCAAGGGAACTTAGCTAAAATCATCATTGATTTAAAGTGCTTCATCCGCAAACTCAATTTAAAACTGTTGTTTTGCGACGAAAACACGAATGCTTACTCCCAGTTAAAACTACCTAGCACTTTTAATCCACCCTTACATGCAATTCTTCATTTATTTGAAAACATCTGTGAGGTGGATTTTAGACACGAGCTTACTCAGTTACCATCAAAAAATGGTACTAGCAAAACAAATATCACCAAAGAGCAGGCGTCAGCCTTAGACAATTTACAGAATTTCCCGGTCAGGTTGATTAAACCTGACAAAGGGGGCGGACTGGTCGTTTTTGATAAATTGGAGTACCAAGAGAGGATGCTTACAGTACTAAATTCACCTGCTTACAGTGTAGCGTCAATCAATTAGGTTAATGGAACATTTCGTAGGATTAGAGGCTACTTTCGTGATTTATATTTAGCAGGCAAAATTGATGCTGACATCTATAATTACATAGACATCTGTACCCCAAGAATACCAGTAATGTTCGGCATCCCAAAGATTCACAAGGACGTCTCAAATCCACCTATGAGAGCCCTTGTTGATGGGAGGTCGTCCATTACTTATCCCTGCTCTAAATTTATTGATAGTATCCTGTCAAAATATTTAAAACATATTCAGGGTCTATGTCGAGACTCCTGGACTTTTTTAGAGAACATCAATGACATTATTTTTGATGAAAGTTATAACTTTTTGACAGTGGATGTGGTACACCTATACACTTCCATACCACATCAGGAAGCCGTGGAATGGATAGGTCTACTTTTAGGTGACTTTAAGGTTCCTAAGGGTGAAATAGACTTAGTCACCGAGTTACTGGACATAGTTCTTTCCACAAACTATTTCATTTTCGGTGACGACTATTACATCCAGAAACATGGGGTGGCCATGGGCTCCCCTTGTGGAGCCAGCGTCGCCAACTTCTTTGTTGCATTCTGGGAAAAGAATTTCCTGATGAATAAACTCCATCTTACAAAATACATCAGGTTTTATACGAGGTTCCTAGACGATATTTTTATTTTATTTCAAGGTAATAGCGATGAAGCTGACCAGTTTGTCCATGAACTTAATGGAACTACGGAATTTTTGAAATTCACCTCTAAATTTTCTACCATTGAAATAGATTACCTTGATGTAAAATTAACCAAGGATGCCATTAGTCATAGGTTTGCTTCCACTGTCTATAGAAAACCCACATACTGCAACTCCATGCTCCACTTTTCAAGTTTTCACCCTTACAAACAGAAACGTTCCATCATTAAGGGACAATTAGTGAGAGCTGGTAGGATGTGCAGTACTATCACTGATTTTAAATCTGAATGTAAACTCTTAAAGGAGATGTTTCTTAATCGTGGGTACCCAGTTGGCTTATTAGATGATTTGATACAGGAGGTTGAGTTGAAAAGAATTGAAGGGGTGTATAGACCTATGTCTGTACAGGCCAAGAACCCAACAACAACAACTTACCAACCTCTAGTCTTATAGACGAGGCAAGTAATGATAATAGTAAAAGTCAATTTGCGTTGAGCTTTGTAACGACTTTTAACGTAAACTCCCAGGCCATTTGGTCAATTATCCTTAAAAACTGGTATTTTATTTCTAATAATTCCTTTTTAGCAGAGAAATTAGGAGGTCAACCCCGAATTGTATATAAGAGGGAAAGTAATTTAAAGGAACTATTACAAAGAAGTTTACCACAAGTCCAATACAGCAGACAAGGTATGCCTCCTTGCGGTTTCTGTAATTGGTGTAAAGTTGTCAAGGCAGGTAACTCCTTTACAATTAGAAACAAAAAATACCAGATTTTTTACAAATTAAACTGTGAGTCAAAATCAGTCATCTATATTGCATTGTGTAATTGCTGTCCGGGTTTCTATATAGGGAAAACGGACCGTAGGGCCCGTGACCGGTTCTATGAACAGGACTATGCGATTAGGAAAAACTCAGATGACAATGCACTAGCCAAACACATTAATGCCCATCCGGGACATAGTTTTTCATTTATGTGTATTGACCAAGTGCCATACAACATCCGTGGAGGTCCACTGTCTTTGATTTTGGAGAACCGGGAACTTGAATGGCAATTAAAACTAGATGCATTCAGGTTCCCGGGACTTAATGAAAATTGTAATCTCTCAGCTGTCTTAAAATTAAGAAGTTACTTTAGATAGGGAACAATCCTAGATACATTTAGGAATAGCTATTGGTACATGTATATATATATATTAAATTAGTTTTGATTTTAAAGGTTCACATAATGTTTTATATTCCATATACACTTTTTATTAAAATCATAATATTATGATTGTATATATTTTTATAAAGTTATAAGCTTTTTAATATAGTAAAACACACTGATAAGTATGGTTATACATATATTTTTTGTAATAGTGTAATGGGATATTGTGTTTTGTCACTTCCTGTTCTTATAAAAGTGTGCTTTTTGATTTACAATTTGTTTCTCTGAGGAAGCTGCTTCAATAAGGGCGGCGAAAAACGCTATTTTTTTTGTTTAATAAAGTTGCGTTTAAGGAAAAAGAAGAAAGACTTCTTATTGGGCTTTGGACTCAAGGATACCTACAACTTTTCGTTTTAAAGTAGTTTTTTTTATTTTTTTTATTTTTTTCTGCACCAGAAGTATAAACCTATTTACCTAGCCTTTCCATAGTTCAACTGTCTTTATCGAAAGAAGTAACTTCATAGAAGGCAGTAACTGAGATGGCTTGTCAGATGCCAGACACCACAGAGGGATCCCAGATCCCGTGAAGTACTTTTATTGAACCATAAAACCAACGTGTAGTTAAGCGCTTTCATCAAATAGAGTCTGACTTCATCAGAACCGATGATGAAGTCAAACTCTATTTGATGAAAGTGCTTAACTACACGTTGGTTTTATGGTTGAATAAAAGTACTTCAAGGGATCTGGGACCAGTGTCTTCATTTTGGTGCTGTTATTTTTGGTTAATAGTTTAGGTAAACAGCAACTACCACTTTTTTTCTCTACCATAGAGGGGTCACCAGAAGGACATCTATACAGACATTTGCAATTCAAAGGTACCCTATAAAAACTATCAGTTTTTTGGGTGGCAAGGGGGCTAGGAGTCTGGACCCTGAGACGCAATAGAAAAGGCATCCAACAAGGCAGCCAAAACAGGAGGGACAGCAGACTGTCTAGGTGAGTGCATTATAATACCTCTTCTGAACCTCAGAAACCTGGGCACAATCCCATTTAAAAAAAATGTCATCATTCTGGAAATTGTCTCCCCAAAGGAATTCTCCTCAAAGGGAGTGTCAGAACTAGTGGACTCTTCTGAATCTTGTTCCCTAGGCTTTTAAGGGGAGTAGAGGACCAAGATGAAACAAACTCCTTGATGAGGTTTCAAAGCCATAAGGGCATTAAACAACCCCTACTTGAAATTCTGCCATTCAGAGGGTCCTTAAGAGCAGGAGAAACATGCTTTTCTTTTCATTTCTTTTTCAAAGGGACATCTGCCTTGTAAAACTTAGAAGGCTCAGACCCCAGATGGCATTCTACAATAATAGTCGGAACTTCCTCCCAAACCAACATCTGAGGAACACTCCTAGGCCCTTCAGCAGTAATCAGCCGCGGTTATCCCTGAACATCCAAAGCGGACATCTGCAAGGCCTCCAGGGACATGTGTAACGTCGGATCAATGCTGGCCTCTAAAGAGGTCATGGTAGAGGAATCCAACAAAGGACCTGGGTGATCCTCCGGGCTTTCACTAACCTCAGGAGAGACATCCAGCAGAGGCGGTACAGCATAACAATTGGACCTAAAATTCTTGGCCTTCTCCACAGATGGCTGACTCTCAGAGTGGGAAGTTCCTTCCACAGTGTCTTTCACTAAAAGCTTAAGATGTTGGTTCTCTAAATACAGGATCAAAGAGGAAAGTCCACTATGGAGAGTTTTTGGGTGAAAGCCTGAAAAATGGAACAGGACGTATGGTTGTGGGAAGCACCAAGACAAAATAAGCACTGCTTGTGACAATCTTTATGGGGAATCTGTCTCCTGCACTGGCATTTACCCTTTCTGGGTGACATGAACACTACAAGCAACAAACAAAAGGAAAGAAGATAAGAGCAAAAACCCCAGAAGAGCACTTACCTGAAAATGGCCTAGTGAACCAGCAAACGAAGCGGGCATTCAGACAGATGATCAAAAGATGACATTTGGACTGGCAGCAAAGAAGTTCAGAGGACGGTACATCCAGATGTCACCTTTATGCCATACGTTATTACGCAGGGAGCATATGTGTAATGTATGGCATTCCTTAAGGCAACCAAAAGGCTTTGGTATACTGAACAGATGTTGGGCCACCCTATTGTAAGGAATACTGCAACAGTGAAATGGAAGGACATCAGATTTGTTTCTGCCTACTGTCTGTGCTGGTTAATTTGTCCCTGATTTTCTGTAATGTAAGAAAATGTGTTACACTGTCTTTCTGGAAGTGCTCGCCAAGGGCTTTACTGCTTTGAAAGCTAGTAAAATACCGGACGTCTTTTTTTTTCTGTAACTAGTAGTACATGGAGCACATAAAGCTCTATGCACTACAAAGAATTATGACTGGGTCTCTAATCATAACCCTTTATTATGTGTTCTTGAAATGGATGCCAAGATTCAACTCTTCAGTTTCGATCATGAGGTGAATTTCTTGGCATCTATAAGCCGGTTATGACTGGCAACACACTCATAATCCTCTATGTGATGCAACTCTCTAACATCAGAGACTTGGAAACAAAGATGTCTTTTCCCCCAATTTTACAGCATAATCAGCATGTTCCGCATAATACACTGAAGATTGTGGCCAGGTCTCTAATCATAACCAACTTATTATGTGTGTGAGACATGGATGACAAGAAATTCACCTCAAAAGTGAAGCAATGATGCTGGGTCAGGGTTCAGAGTTTTCGAGAAAAAAAAAAAAAGATAAAAGTCTGAAAACAACACAAAACGTGAGGAGCACCACTGTGCAGAGGATTAGACAGTGAAATCTGAAAAAAGAGAACAAAAGAAAGGTGAAGACTGGGGTTCAGAAAAAAAGAAGCTACAAAGTGGCATTACAAAATTAAGTCGCATCTTAACACGTACACTGAAAAAATAATACCGATAAGACAGCAATGGAACAAAGTATGGGAGGGAGTTGGTTAAGAACATGGATGGGTCTTTGAAACACAGGGCAAAGGAACGTAAACTTGAGCGGAATGAAGCTCACTATAAATGGGATACTTGTAAAACTAAAAAAAAAGAGGCTGTCTAATAGATAACCATTATGACAGAAAACACAGAAGTAAAAACTAATCAATTTAATGGGAAAAATGTAACAAATCAAATTGTATTTATTTTATTTATTTAACATTTGTTGACTGGGAAAGTCCAACTAGGACAAAGCCTATTTTCAACAGAGGCTCAGGGAGAAACGCTCCAGACGCATGACTCTGGAACGTGGGAGGAAACTGGAGCACCCGGAGGAAACCCACGCAAATGCACTGAGGATGTGCAGACTCCGCATAGAAGGCATCCCAGCCAAGAATCGAACTGGAGAGCCTCTTGCTGTGAGGTGACAACATTAACTACTGCACCACAGGATGATGAAAACTGTGGAGGAAGACTTGAGGTGATGGAAAAAGAATGGCAAGGAACCTGAAAACCTGGATACACTCATGAACCGGCAATGAAGCAAGGATACTAAAATTGGCAGTATGGTATTTCACTGAATTTTAGGAAAAGAGCAACACAGAAAATAGAAATAATCTGTTAGAGATCCCATAAAGGAAATGCAGGAACAATTCACATGTTCAAGTGATTTGCATGGTCAAAAGAACTGTGGGAGGCAAAGATGGAGGAATGGAATCAGATATTGAATCTCAGTCGAGGAAACAGCGGAGAACTCCACCTCTTTGGTATAAGAATGGGACAAAATTCAATAATAAAAAAAAAAAAAAAAACGTTCTTATGGTCGAGACCATAAGATCAAAGTTTGAAACTCTGAACCGCTGAAATGGAGATCACCGTACAGTGCAGAATGCTATATGTACCATTATCCTCGCTGTAGTGTGATCTCACAGTTGGTATTTTAATTAGCAGGGGGTGTGAGGGGGTGCAGGAGGGCTTGCCCCCTGCAAAAACGTATTTATAAAAAAGATTTTTTTTTAATTTACATTTCGAAGTTTCAAAATCTCAATCTTACGGTCTTGACCATAAGAAATTCGAAAATTTGAAACTTCAAAATTTAGAAGTAGACCCATAGTTATGTGTGTGTGTGTGTGTGTGTGTGTGTGTGTGTGTATATATATATATATATATATATATATATATATATATATATATATATACACACACACACACACACACACACACACACACACACACACACACACACACACACACATATACACAGATAGACAGATAGATATACACATACATGTAAGGGTATGAAAAACTGTCAGATTTGGAATGCATGGCTAGGTTAAAAAGGCCCCTGAGGTCTTTAGCTGAGTAAACACCTATGAACAATGCCGGCATCTACTAGACAAAGATGAATGACATGCAGTGTACACGTCAGGGAGAACTGCATGGATCTGCCAAGCGTCATCATCATCAGGGTAGCCTTCACTGTACATGTGTAGGAGTAAGTGCACACATGCGGAAGACACAGTATGCAGTGTACAGGTCAGAGATAAAACCTTCATCATCTGGGTAGTCTTTATTGTACATATGTAGGAGTAAGCTCAAGCATGGTGAAGGTACAGTATGTAGTATACATTTCAGGGATACATGCCTGGATTTGTCAAGTCTCATCATCAGGGTAACCTTCACTGTACAACTTGTAGGAGTAAGTGCACACATGAGAAAGGCATGGTATGCAGTGCGCAGGTCAAGGAATATGTGCCTGGATCTGCCAAGCCTCTTTATCGGGGTAACCTTCACTGTATATGTATAGGAGCAAGAACACACATAGGAAAGGAGATACAGCCACATATCTCTACCCAAGTCTCATCATTAGGATAACTTCCACTGTATATGTCGTACAATAACTGCACACATGAAGAAGGCGCGATATGCAGTGTACAGGTCAAGGATATGTGCCTCAATCTGCAAGCCTCATTATCAGGGTAACTTTCACTGTATATATGTAGAAATAAGCACACACACAGGGAAGGCACAGTATGCACTGTCAGGGATACACACCCGGATCTAAGTCGCATCATCAGGGTAACCTCCATTGTGTATGCTGTATGAGTAAGTGCACACATGGTGAAGGAACGGTATGCAGCGTACAAGTCAGGGATACATGCCTGGATCTGCCAAGCCTCATTATCAGGGTAGTCTTCACTATATATGTGCAGGAGTAAGCACACACACATAGTGAAGACATGGTATGCAGTGTACAGGTCAGGGTTATGTGGCTGCATCTGCCAAGTCTCATTATTAGGGTAGCTTTCACTGCATATGTATAGGACTAAGCATACACACACGCATGCGGAAAGTGCAGCAGACTCTTCAGTACGTCAACATAAGCTACCTACCAGTGCAAAGCTTAGGACCACAAAGCAAGGAAAATGAGTTCCCCTCCCCCAATCAGCTCTCATCCCAGTAAGTAGAGGAATAAAATGTTTTGACCATAACAGGGAGTGGTAAGCTTGATGGTCAGCGCTCACAGGACAGAAACGGAAATCTTTATCTGAACAACAGATCTGTTAAAGCCCTCAGGAAATACACAAGTCTTACTTGTACTATGCTCATAATAATAATAATAATAATAACAACAATAATAATACTATTCTCAAATTTAACAAAAATAAAGAAAAAATAATTTTCTGAATGAAACCAGAGGCTCTCAAACTTGGATAAAACTACAGAAAGTTTTCAGAAAGGCTCACTACATGCTTTGAACCTCCAAACTGCTGCATCAGATCCGCTAAGTAACCACATATAACTCTCCTTTCCCCCAAATAAAACTCAAAACATTTAGAGGTGATCAGAAAATTACTTCGGAACCTTAACCTTGGTCCCACTGCAACAGCTTCTGGCCCACCTCAGCATCTAAAAGTACAGCTACAGCCATTTGCCTCCCTTTTATTTCTCTCATAAAAACAATGCATAGATCAGAGATATGTCCTCAAGCTCTTAATGACAGCTATTACAATTCTCTTGCATATCATCACAAATAACCAATTTCCAAACTATCTGAAAAATGTATGCAGTCTCAAGTGTTACAATATGTCAACATTCACAGGCTCTTAAATCACCAACACTGTTTCCAGGCTCTACTTTCAACAGACACGGCATTACCAAATATAACAGTAACTAGTCATGTTCGGCTTAACTTGGGCAAAATTCTTGGCAGTTTGCTTTCAGACTTGTGTAAGATGTCTGATCACTACAACCATCATCTACTTTGAAAATGATTTCCAGCCTTTTAGTCATTGTTGGAGGTTATCTGCCAGTTCAACAGCCACCTGAAAGGATGCACTGAAGTCTCTCAGATGGGGAAATATGGTCTTTAACCGGTCAGTTCTCAAGTGTTTCAGGAAACACTGTGCTTGGCCATCTGTTTTCTGTATAACACGAGATCAAGCAGTCATTAAATGTTGTCAGGCTGACAGTACTCTGCATCACCTCTTCTAAGTCTACTGTACAATCTGTGCTCTACTCCACTTTCAAGGAATTTAAGCACGATTATCCAAATGTAGGTGTGACTTAACCAGCACCATGTCATACACAGATAAAGCCCTGACTGGACTGCAGGTGACCAAAGTTCAATTAGCTGCCCAGCTTCTTGCAGGATTTGGCCAGAAAGGATGAAACGAAAAGTGTTGGCTGGTCTGTCCTGGGTGGGTGGCTCTGGCTCAACACAAGGTAGACACCCAGCAGGAGCACTAGTTGTTCACCTAGTGGAGTTCTAACCCAGCAGAGTCCATGCTGCCATTACAGCATTTGTACTGTGCACACTGTTCCAAGGGCACATCTGCCCTTGGAAGGCAGTGCTTGTGGGCTCAGAGGAGCCACCAAGGGCATAAGGGTGCTTCCTCAGGGAGAGGCTAGACTGCCTGGTCTGTTCCTTATCACCCAATGTTTGCCAAGGAACTGAGGGCAGAGAGCAGACTGCAGTCCCAAAGCAGGAAAATACAGGCTGTAGGGCTCTCACCCAGACCTTACTTGGCTCCCCACTCCACGGAACAAATGGGCAAACTGGGTGAAGGTACAGAAACCACTGCAGAAGGTCCTTGGAGGGAAAGGAGGAAGCAAATAAACTTGTTTGCAATATCCAATGCAAATGGGGGTTCTGTGTACAGACTACACAACTCTCTGTGAAACAGCAGCAAGTACACACATGTGCTCCAAAACCACCTCTTTAAAAACTGAATGCATACACGATACAGAACATGCCCAAAGAATGTTCAATATACCTCTCCAAGTAACAAGAGTCAGAACTGAATAGACACAGTTGCTAAGGCCAGAAAAAGATCATGAATCTTCAGCAAGCCCTGCACCATCTCTCAAACTGCAGGTCTATTACAACCTGAAAAAAGAAGTGAAAGGAATGCAGTAACCCCAGGAAAAGAAAACGAACAGTGGTTGGAATCTCTGTAACTCATTTTCAGAGATTTAGTGAAGTTATTTAAAGTGATTAGCTGACACTAGTATACATGTTACAACATCTGGTTAGTAAAATATGTGATGCATTTTCATCCTTGTCATCCCTTATGTTTTGGGCCATATTTTAATAAAAAACTTTCCAGACTTTTACAAAATCAAGTCCAAATAAATTCAGCCTATCCCTTGGTGGCAGCTAGAATAAAGTGTGTCCACAGACTCTAATGGGCACATCCCTGCACATGCATAATTGTGTGCCCATCAAGTCTATGGATGGACGTCACAGCTTTCTTTATGTTGAAGCCACTGAGGTTAAAGTTCATTGTTTACACCTGATGGCATCAGAGAAGGGAAAACGCAAGTTTTTCCTTTATGCAAAAAGGCAGCAGCAGAAAATGTCCACTGACTGGGTAAAAAATGGTGTGGTATCAAAATAATTTAACATTTACAAATCAATATAAGAAGAATGGCTTGAGATAATGCTGTGTCAATCCCAGGGGCGTCTGTGAACCATACACAATACAGAACTCCTGTTACACTTTAATCTGAAAGACAAAGATGAAGATTAAAAAAAAAAACAGGAATGTCTCAAGAAAAACAAAGGATATATTAAACCATTCCACTGTGTTTTCATGTCACCAAAGTCCATGACACTCCTAGAGGAAACAAATCTGCTGAAACTTCAAGGGGCTGACAAAAATCAACAAAAAGCAGTTATATGGCACACCCATACAATAATGGTTAGTATATATCATTTCTAGAGGAAATAAATTCCCCACAAAACCTTGCAGTCACACTGCTGGTGCTGTAATAGCAGCAGGCTGCTACATCGGGGAATGCCATTTAATAAGTTTAACATCATGCACTTTTCATTTACCCAGATGTGGGGAAGACTTTTAAACAGGAAATAAATCTGTCTCAAAACATGCTAGATCAAGACAATAGATCCCTTAATGTAAAAGGAAGGCAAAGAAAACAAAACAGAGAAGGCAAGATCTTAAAGATGTGATACGGAAAAGGAAGACTTGGAAAACAGACATCAGATAAATAAGATTGAAAATTACTCAAAGGACAGTCGTGTAAAATCTTACCATAACAGCAGATGTCATTATCTTCTCTGTTCCAATATTCCTTACCCAAGGGATCTCCTGTCAAAGAAAGCCCAACGTCCGGCCAGTACATGAAAGCCTTTAGTTCTCTTAGGCATTGTACGTCATATGTATGCTCCCCTCTCAAAGAGTGGGGCATAAAGGTGAAGGCTTGCCGCACACACACACACACACACACACACACACACACACACACAAAACTTCTTTGCCACCAGTCTGAACACCATTCTGCTGTACTGGCTACCAAGCTGTTTTTAAGACAAGTGCCCCGTTAGGGTTTCTTCACTTCCTTTTCTTATTATTAGTTTCTGAATTTATGTCATCTAGAAAGGAAAAATGTCAGTGTGGGAGGCAGATTCCCTAAAAAGATGGTCATGACCAGTGTCTTTTTTTGTTTGGGTGCTTCCCATGGTCATATAGAGTATTCTACCTGTCAGGCATTAGTGCCCAATACCCTCTGTAGTAGCATCTCCTCTTTGTCCATATAATTGGAGAACCAACATCTTTAAGTTGTTGGCTTAGGGTACTATGGCAAAATCCTTCCGCCCCGAGGGTAATCTGACTGCCAAGAAAAAGGCCAAAAAATTTAGGCGATCCAGCCGCTGTCCAGCCTCCCCTGGACATCTCTCAAGGGTGGTGAAAGCCCTGAAGACCTTCAGGTGCTTATTTCTGATTCCTCTGCTGTGTCTCCATCAGCAGCCAGCATGGACCTGGCTTCTTGCATGTCCTCAGAGGCTTTCAAATGTCTATACCCGACACTGAGGGAGAACATCGACTGATAACATCCAAAGGACCAAGGGGGATTTCTCAGATTTTAGTGAGGGAGAAGATTCCTAAAGTACTACACAGTCTCATCAGGGGTCAGATCCTCTTTGGGTGTTACTTTTCCTGTGGGACGTCAACACGAAAGACAAAGCACATTCCCCTGTTGTGAAGGATACCCAAAGTGAATGCCAGGTTTTCATTCTGGGTTTATTCACTGCTTTGCTAGCCTTGAAGCCACCTAACGGGGTTTCTGCTCTTCCTCCCCCTGTTTTCCCACTCCAGTCAAGAAGCCTAGGGAATTGGATTCCTCAGCTGAGGATATGGACCTCAGGGGAAGAATCCCTAGCTTATTCTTCCCAAACCCCTTCCTTCTTGGACTATGGTTTACAGAAGGAGGTTTCATAAAGTCCAAACTCTCCTTTGGAAGAGCTCTCTTTTGGGGATACCACTGCCACATGATGGATTATTTTTAAGTGGGATTGTTAACAAGTGGCTGACATTCAAAACAGGTATTATGAGTTTCTACAGTTGGACTCTCCCAAACCTTATGCTGTCCCTCCTGTTTTGGCTGCCCTTTTAGATACCTTTTCTGCAGTTTCCACAGACCCTAACACTCAGCCTCCTGTACCTAAAACGCATGATAGGTTTGACAAGGCATGTGAGGCGTACAAGCTTCTTTATAAAATGCCCTTCTGCTAACCCTTCTTTAGCGTCAGTCTCTTCTGACAAGCTCGCCAAGTTACTGCCTTCTGAAAGGATAGTAGGGCCATGGAGAGGTTGGGCAAAAAGGTTTACACTGCTGCCACTTTGTCATTTAGGGCCAATAACTACCAGACTTGTATGACGTGGTATGTTTTGAATCTCCTCTGTCCAGTTTCTAATGTGATTTCTGACCTTCCAGACTTTGAGGAAAAGGCTTCCGCCCTTTCCCTTCTAGGCTCCACAGGTTGCTCGCCATTCAGTCAAATGCAGCTACAAGGCAACTGATGCCTCTTCTAGGGCTGCTGATTTTGGTTTAGTTATGAGGCATTATTCTTGGCTTTGTCTTCAGATTTTGCCCGATGACATCAAAGCCAAAATTTAAATCCTCTGATATAATGGTTCTGATGCTGCTCATTTTGCGGATGTACAAAGGTCCATCAGAGCTGGATCCAGGGATGACTTGTACGTCAGGCAAAGACTGCCTCTCGGTAACCTGTAGGAAACAAGAGTATAGGGAGAAGGTTTTAAAACAATCCATATGGGACAATGTATTTTTACCGTGGATTCTCCTGGTAAGGAGCCTTTGTGGACATTCCAACTTTTGCATATATCTTTGCAGGTCCATGCCAAAGGAAGTATTATACTCATAGGTCTGACAACAGCCGAATAAAGTGACACTGACTTTCTTGGACCTGGATGCCATGCCCTTACAAGTTAGGCAACGTAGAATGATTTTCTTACTATCTTAGCCATATGTTAGTTCAAGGCCAGATTACAGTCTACATATGTTCCCAGATCCCTGACTACAGGGTAATTAGCTTGTGTGGCACTTTTCACAAACAGTACTATAAAGCATTTCTTGGCATTGAGTTTCAGTCTAGGACTTGGGCAGTAATCTCTTGTCCTGTTTTTATTATTATTACCATTGTATGTTTTCTCCTCTTGTGGGGATGGTGACTCAGTTGTTCCATGGCATTTGAGTTTATGAACTCCAGGAATCTTTGGGTTAGAGTGTTCGGGCTTGAGTAGTGTTCCCAGTCTATATTAGGGTAGTTAAAGTCACCTAGTATGATGGTGTTTGGAGATACATTTATCCCCTCCAATGTTTTCAGGAAGGCCATGTGAGGTTCTGAGTTTGAGAGGGTGGCCTGTAACATGCTACAAATTGCAGAGCAGTCTTGCCTATGGTTAACTGCACCTGGATGGTCTCCCGATGCATCACATGCGTTGCCACCAACCTTGAGGTGTGGGTGTCCTTTATGAATATGGACACCCCTCCTTTCTTGGTGTTGTCCGGATTTTGGGGCGGAACGCATGATGAGGCTGAAAGGATTGAGCCTGTTAGCCTGGTGCTGGGGTGCTCTCAGGAGCCTTGAACCAGGTTTCTGTCACAGCACAGACATCGATGTTCTCCATATTGAGAAGGGCCTCGATGCGTGCATCTTGAGATTGAGACTTCTGGCATTGAGCAGCATTACCCTTAGTTTTTTCCCTCTCTTTCTTTTGGTGTTCTAGGGTGTAGGTTTAGAATTTGAGCCTTGCCTAAAAGGCACTATGGGGTGGCAAGAGCCTTTGCCAATATCCGGAAGCCCAGGGTGACAGGTGCAAGCCGTCCCTTGAAGCAGCGTGGCTTGTCCAGCATGTCATCCCAGGCAGACAGACATTGGATCCCCTTTGAATGACACCACCTGGTGGAATTTAAGCCAATTATTAAAGCTGATCATCTTATCACTGTATTGTGGCATCATTCTAGGTGAAGGTAGGATACTGCTCAAGGTCAGGTCATACCTGCCTGGGCTACATAATCAGAGAGCTCCTCGATGTCCCTTTTCATGTAGTCAAGGAGGTGCGCCTCAGGTCGTTGACACCAGCGTGGACAATGACTGAGTCGTACTTGTACCTGCTGTTGAGAGACCTGAGTGCTTGCGTTATGTGGCGGATTCTAGCGCCTGACAGGCAGCTTACTGTGACCTTCTCTTTACTCAGTCTGGTGAGCGGGACGTCAGTGTGTCTGACTATGGAATCACCAATGACAAGTGTGTCTGGCATTTTGTTTGGCCTTAAGGGCTGTGACTGTTTGACACTCTGACTGTGTGGTCTATGTGTTGCATGTGTTGGGTCGTGAGGGGTGGTAGTTGTTTGGGTGTCTGCTTTGGTGGCCTCTGCTGTTTTGAGTAGAATTTTTGATCAGAGCCTCCGAGTATGTCTTTGTGTGAGTATGTGTATGATTTGAAGTTGTGATGGTACCATGTGTGACTGGGTATGTATTGTGTGTGGTTACCTTCTCCTCCTGTCTGGTCTTGCCAGTCCTATGTTGAGAGAGCTCAGCCTCCAGTTTGGCGAGATAGTTGCATCTCATGTATTTGTGTTTTGGGGGAGAAGGAGAGGATTGTCTGTGTACATGAGGCAATTGTAACATTGCCTCAATATTCCCAGGTTCACCAGTTGAGCTGGAGAGGACACTAGCAACTGATCCCTCGACATACTAGAAGTAGTAGATAAAGAGACCTTCAAAGGACTCCGGGGGAAGTGGGTTTAGGCTGGTGGGGTACTATCTATAATAAGAGTGCTTTATCAAGGTGCAAGTACTGTAGGAGTAAGTGCTAGGCTTTACAGATAGAGAATAGTCTACTTAGGAATCAAGTAGAGATGAACTTTTCAGTTATAGGATATGCTGGTTAGATCAGCAGTA
This sequence comes from Protopterus annectens, assembly GCF_019279795.1. NCBI lineage: Eukaryota > Metazoa > Chordata > Ceratodontiformes > Protopteridae > Protopterus > Protopterus annectens. The sequence goes on from NC_056743.1 coordinate 460,387,461, forward strand.
CAGCTCGAGGAAGGTAGTTTTAAGGAAAATTGGAAGAGTGGAATTTAGATGGCCCAAATAGTTTAACCTTGTTTAACCGCTGCTCTTGTGTGCAACAGTGGTAACTCGGCTAAATCGCGTTTAGTGTTTTATAGCAGGGGCTGAAGGGAGCTAGGAATTGGCCCAAAGCGACCAATGGACTACTAGTTTCTGGCTGAAACTTCACCAAATCAGACAAAAGGCCGCTCAGTGCTTCCCACTCCCACTGGTAAGCAAAGAAACTTCCCTCCTTCCTAATAAGGCAATGGATCAGTAACAGGAACTAAAAAACAAAGCCAGGGATCAGCAACTCTGGAACTGGACTACTCTAGTTCAGTAAGGCGGCTAAACAAGAGAGTTTTGATGGTCAATTACAGAGACAAGGAGAAAAACCGACAGTAATTGCTGTAAATCGGCTGGCGCACTTTAGTGTGTAGCCTACAAACAATTTGCAACAATTAGTAACCCAAAGTGCAATAAACAGTGTAAAATGCAGAAATCACTTAAAGTAGCAATAAAACAGGCGAAATGCAGTTGCTAGCTTAAATAACAGTGGGAAAGCCACAAAAAATACTTATATCTGGTAGAAAGTCACTCTTTTAGCTCTCTGCTGCTTGGATCACTCTGCAGGCCACCACGAGGATCTGTGCTGAGTTGGTACAAGCTGGAAAACGCGTTTAAGCGTGTTTTATAGCAGGGGCTGAAAGGAGCTAGGAATTGGCCCAAAACAACCAATGGACTACTAGTTTCTGGCTGAAACTTCACCAAATCGGACAGAAAGGCTGCTCAGTGCTTCCCACTCCCACTGGTAAGCAAAGAAACTTCCCTCCTCCCTAATAAGGCAATGAATCAGTAACAGGAACTAAAAACAAAGCCCAGGGATCAGCAACTCTGAAACTGGACTACTCTAGTTCAGTAAGGCGGAACATGCCCAAAGAATGTTCAATATACCTCTCCAAGTAACAAGAGTCAGAACTGAATAGACACAGTTGCTAAGGCCAGAAAAAGATCATGAATCTTCAGCAAGCCCTGCACCATCTCTCAAACTGCAGGTCTATTACAACCTGAAAAAAGAAGTGAAAGGAATGCAGTAACCCCAGGAAAAGAAAACGAACAGTGGTTGGAATCTCTGTAACTCATTTTCAGAGATTTAGTGAAGTTATTTAAAGTGATTAGCTGACACTAGTATACATGTTACAACATCTGGTTAGTAAAAATATGTGATGCATTTTCATCCTTGTCATCCCTTATGTTTTGGGCCATATTTTAATAAAAAACTTTCCAGACTTTTACAAAATCAAGTCCAAATAAATTCAGCCTATCCCTTGGTGGCAGCTAGAATAAAGTGTGTCCACAGACTCTAATGGGCACATCCCTGCACATGCATAATTGTGTGCCCATCAAGTCTATGGATGGACGTCACAGCTTTCTTTATGTTGAAGCCACTGAGGTTAAAGTTCATTGTTTACACCTGATGGCATCAGAGAAGGGAAAACGCAAGTTTTTCCTTTATGCAAAAGGGCAGCAGCAGAAAATGTCCACTGACTGGGTAAAAAATGGTGTGGTATCAAAATAATTTAACATTTACAAATCAATATAAGAAGAATGGCTTGAGATAATGCTGTGTCAATCCCAGGGGCGTCTGTGAACCATACACAATACAGAACTCCTGTTACACTTTAATCTGAAAGACAAAGATGAAGATTAAAAAAAAAAAACAGGAATGTCTCAAGAAAAACAAAGGATATATTAAACCATTCCACTGTGTTTTCATGTCACCAAAGTCCATGACACTCCTAGAGGAAACAAATCTGCTGAAACTTCAAGGGGCTGACAAAAATCAACAAAAAGCAGTTATATGGCACACCCATACAATAATGGTTAGTATATATCATTTCTAGAGGAAATAAATTCCCCACAAAACCTTGCAGTCACACTGCTGGTGCTGTAATAGCAGCAGGCTGCCACATCGGGGAATGCCATTTAATAAGTTTAACATCATGCACTTTTCATTTACCCAGATGTGGGGAAGACTGTAAAACAGGAAATAAATCTGTCTCAAAACATGCTAGATCAAGACAATAGATCCCTTAATGTAAAAGGAAGGCAAAGAAAACAAAACAGAGAAGGCAAGATCTTAAAGATGTGATACGGAAAAGGAAGACTTGGAAAACAGACATCAGATAAATAAGATTGAAAATTACTCAAAGGACAGTCGTGTAAAATCTTACCATAACAGCAGATGTCATTATCTTCTCTGTTCCAATATTCCTTACCCAAGGGATCTCCTGTCAAAGAAAGCCCAACGTCCGGCCAGTACATGAAAGCCTTTAGTTCTCTTAGGCATTGTACGTCATATGTATGCTCCCCTCTCAAAGAGTGGGGCATAAAGGTGAAGCGCGCGCACGCGCACACACACACACACACACACACACACAAAACTTCTTTGCCACCAGTCTGAACACCATTCTGCTGTACTGGCTACCAAGCTGTTTTTAAGACAAGTGCCCCGTTAGGGTTTCTTCACTTCCTTTTCTTATTATTAGTTTCTGAATTTATGTCATCTAGAAAGGAAAAATGTCAGTGTGGGAGGCAGATTCCCTAAAAAGATGGTCATGACCAGTGTCTTTTTTTGTTTGGGTGCTTCCCATGATCATATAGAGTATTCTACCTGTCAGGCATTAGTGCCCAATACCCTCTGTAGTAGCATCTCCTCTTTGTCCATATAATTGGAGAACCAACATCTTTAAGTTGTTGGCTTAGGGTACTATGGCAAAATCCTTCCGCCCCGAGGGTAATCTGACTGCCAAGAAAAAGGCCAAAAAATTTAGGCCCGATCCAGCCGCTGTCCAGCCTCCCCTGGACATCTCTCAAGGGTGGTGAAAGCCCTGAAGACCTTCAGGTGCTTATTTCTGATTCCTCTGCTGTGTCTCCATCAGCAGCCAGCATGGACCTGGCTTCTTGCATGTCCTCAGAGGCTTTCAAATGTCTATACCCGACACTGAGGGAGAACATCGACTGATAACATCCAAAGGACCAAGGGGGATTTCTCAGATTTTAGTGAGGGAGAAGATTCCTAAAGTACTACACAGTCTCATCAGGGGTCAGATCCTCTTTGGGTGTTACTTTTCCTGTGGGACGTCAACACGAAAGACAAAGCACATTCCCTGTTGTGAAGGATACCCAAAGTGAATGCCAGGTTTTCATTCTGGGTTTATTCACTGCTTTGCTAGCCTTGAAGCCACCTAACGGGGTTTCTGCTCTTCCTCCCCCTGTTTTCCCACTCCAGTCAAGAAGCCTAGGGAATTGGATTCCTCAGCTGAGGATATGGACCTCAGGGGAAGAATCCCTAGCTTATTCTTCCCAAACCCCTTCCTTCTTGGACTATGGTTTACAGAAGGAGGTTTCATAAAGTCCAAACTCTCCTTTGGAAGAGCTCTCTTTTGGGGATACCACTGCCACATGATGGATTATTTTTAAGTGGGATTGTTAACAAGTGGCTGACATTCAAAACAGGTATTATGAGTTTCTACAGTTGGACTCTCCCAAACCTTATGCTGTCCCTCCTGTTTTGGCTGCCCTTTTAGATACCTTTTCTGCAGTTTCCACAGACCCTAACACTCAGCCTCCTGTACCTAAAACGCCAGATAGGTTTGACAAGGCATGTGAGGCGTACAAGCTTCTTTATAAAATGCCCTTCTGCTAACCCTTCTTTAGCGTCAGTCTCTTCTGACAAGCTCGCCAAGTTACTGCCTTCTGAAAGGATAGTAGGGCCATGGAGAGGTTGGGCAAAAAGGTTTACACTGCTGCCACTTTGTCATTTAGGGCCAATAACTACCAGACTTGTATGACGTGGTATGTTTTGAATCTCCTCTGTCCAGTTTCTAATGTGATTTCTGACCTTCCAGACTTTGAGGAAAAGGCTTCCGCCCTTTCCCTTCTAGGCTCCACAGGTTGCTCGCCATTCAGTCAAATGCAGCTACAAGGCAACTGATGCCTCTTCTAGGGCTGCTGATTTTGGTTTAGTTATGAGGCATTATTCTTGGCTTTGTCTTCAGATTTTGCCCGATGACATCAAAGCCAAAATTTAAATCCTCTGATATAATGGTTCTGATGCTGCTCATTTTGCGGATGTACAAAGGTCCATCAGAGCTGGATCCAGGGATGACTTGTCGTCAGGCAAAGACTGCCTCTCGGTAACCTGTAGGAAACAAGAGTATAGGGAGAAGGTTTTAAAACAATCCATATGGGACAATGTATTTTACCGTGGATTCTCCTGGTAAGGAGCCTTTGTGGACATTCCAACTTTTGCATATATCTTTGCAGGTCCATGCCAAAGGAAGTATTATACTCATAGGTCTGACAACAGCCGAATAAAGTGACACTGACTTTCTTGGACCTGGATGCCATGCCCTTACAAGTTAGGCAACGTAGAATGATTTTCTTACTATCTTAGCCATATGTTAGTTCAAGGCCAGATTACAGTCTACATATGTTCCCAGATCCCTGACTACAGGGTAATTAGCTTGTGTGGCACTTTTCACAAACAGTACTATAAAGCATTTCTTGGCATTGAGTTTCAGTCTAGGACTTGGGCAGTAATCTCTTGTCCCTGTTTTTTATTATTATTACCATTATCATTATTAACAATATTTGTTTATCACCCAGTTGTACTTCCCTGGTAAAGAGCCATTTTCAGTGGAGGCCTGAGGGAAAAAGCTCCAGATAATTAAACATCAAATAAATCCATGGTAAAGATGTAATTAAAGGCGCGCGCACACACACACACACACACACACACACACACACACACACACGCATACACACACACACACATATGTATGTATATAAACACACACACAATTTAGCACAAGAAAGCATGAGGTGACGCCAGTGATGTAATAAAAAAGAAAAAATATAATTAAATATGACAAATCAGTATAGACAGCAGTATTAGAAGCATTGTCTACTAAGCTAAGAAATAATTAAAAAAAGATGACACAAGTCCCTCCTAAGAATAAGGATAGGTCACAATTTGAAAAGATATAGACAGATAGTATGATGGGAGGTTAGTAAGAACACAAAGTATTTCTTGATGTACATCATACAGGGCAGGTGCATGGACACAGCCATTAGTTACTGAGAAATTCTTTGAGAGAGACCTTAAATACACAAATGCTGGACAAAGATCTGACTGAATTTGGGATAGAGTTCAACAGTTTAAACTATGCAATGTGAGTACAGATTTTGTTGCATACATTATTTTTGGTTTATAGATTTCAAGCAGGGTTTTGTCTCGAGAGTGCAGAGAACCCTCTTGTAAGATGTTTGAATCATGGGAGGGGAATCTATGACCACTCCCAATTTGAAGTAATCTGTGAACTCAATCAGCAAAAGGGCCTTGACATTACCTTTACCTCTGATAAGTAGATGCCAGACAGAAGTGGTCCTAGCATGGAGCTCTGAGGTACCCTACTGTTGACCAGCCTCTTCATGTTGGTGGAATCACCAATCTTTTCTTCCTGGGTCCTGTCTGTGAGCCAGCTGGCAATCCAGCGAGTTATGAAGAGATTTACGCCTAGTCTGGTGAGTTTGTTAACTATACACAAATGGGGTACTGTATCGAACATGTGAGCCAATTCCAGCTGTCTCCTTGGTTGGTCTCTGGGGTTTGGCACTAGACTATGTTAGATTGTTCTAGGATTTGATAGTAGAGCTGTTTAATGTGCTGGAAACAATTTAGAGTAAGGAAGGTTCACTCAAGTGCAATACTGGTTTGCTGGGCGTGCACTTAGTATTATGGATATATGAAAAACAATGGGTGAGAAAAGCACTTAAAATAGGTTACAAAACCAAAAATAGTAATGAAAAAGGGGAGGGTGGGACTTTGAATATCAGAGTACCATAAGGAGCGGAATACCTTTAATACCACAACAAGAAAATGGCGAGAGGGTTGGTTGAGAAAAAAAATTCATACTGGAGTTCTAGTCCTATGTTTAGAATTTCAAGGTGTACAGAAAGGCACTGGAATGCATCCTTTAGCAGGTATATAGACCTATAAAGTGCTGAAGCTCAAATCCTAGAGCAGAACTCACAATACTGTTACTACTGCAATCCAGCCACAGACTAAGGCACCAGACTACTGGAATGGAACTTTAAGCAGGGGTATACAGCATATTCTAGTATCTGTAAATATGTATACACATTTATTTTAGCATATCCTTCCATCTATAAATAGCTTTGTTAATTTCTTATATGATCCTATTAACCTGTGCTGTGCATGCAAATGGTCCATTGCAATCAGTGTACACCTGTAAACAAATATAAATAAATAAATACATAGAAAGTACTGGAGCAGAATTTACAATACTGCCACTACTGCAATCCTAAAATGGAGCCCACCTCACATACTTTTTATATTCTGTCTTACATATATGAATGAATGAATGAATAAATAAATAAATACATAAATAAAACAATTAAAACAAACACGGCTGTCGTGACCTTTATTAATATCTTCCTTGAGATAAGAATAATTTCAAATTAAATGGACCAGTGAAGCCCATCTCGCCAGATACATTTATCCTAATCTACCATGCATTTCTAACTGCATTGTTTATTTAGCCTTTGTTGACCTAGGTTAGTCGCACCAGGCTAGTGTCCTGTCATCAGGGAAGACACAAAATGGCATTATACTAAGGACATTTGGCCAGAACATCAGGAAACTTTGCCTACTCTTTTCAATAGAAGACGTGGGATAAGTTCATAGGATGATACTAGGCTATTGGCACGGAGGCCCTTGTAAGCCTAGCCAAGAATTTCACCCATGTTCCCTCAAAGTCAGCACCTGTTTCCCCTGTCCAGCAGGGACACAGGTGGGATCGCAGGGGTGTATTTTCTGTTTCCCATCCAGTCGTCCAGGTTCCTCTTAAAGAGGTCTACAGAGGTACTCTGCTTGACATGGAGAAGGAATCTATTCCACAGACGGGGGAGTCTTTGGGACACAAATCTATCCCACCACAAGTTCTATTAATGTCACAGATCAGGTTAAGGCCTTGTGTGTGAGTTGCGTGAGTAGAGTTAGACTTACGAATATGCAGCGATTCCATCAAGGCTGGGTCTGAAATGGCCATGTATGCCAGACACAGGTCACCTCTGAGCAGTCTGTATGAGACTGAGTAGAGGGACACGGCTTTTAGCCTATCTGTGTAGGATAAATGTTTTAGACCCTGGATTTTCCTGGTCAAGAACTTCTGTGGCGTCTCCAGTTGCTACATGCGTTTGGCAAGGTACATGCCGAAGGAGGCAATGTACTCGATAATGGGTCTGAAAAGGGAGGAGTACAGGGATGTTATGACCACCTTGTTTCTGGATGAAATACCCTCATTTATGAGATGGGCCATGTAGAAAGCCTTCCATACAATGGAGGCAACGTGGTGGTCAAAAGTCAGACTGTTATCAACCTGGGTGCCAAAGTCCCTCACGAATGATTGTGTGTTTAGTATGTTGTTATTAATGTGATAATTCGCGGGGGTGCCATTTTCCCCAAAGGGGATAATGATGCATTTCTGGCATTCAGTTTGAGGCCATGTTTCTTGCACCAGTCATTAGTTTGGGTAAGGCCCTCTTGGAGGATGTTCACATCACTAGGGGAATTTAAGACAGCGCCTAGCTTGCAGTCAGCTGCAAAGTTGGTCAGTCACAGACCACTGGTTTTGGCTTGCACCTCAAAAAAGTTCATCCCAAACAGCAGAGGCCCCAAGACTGACCCTTGGGGTACACCGCTCGTTACGGGTCTACTACCAGAGGTGGCTTCCTTTATTTTGACTGAGTGGGTTCTATCAGTGAGCCAGTTAGCTGCTCATCTGGTAAAATACAGGTTGATGCCTAGGAAACAAACACCTCTGCCAATTTTTGAACCCTGGCCCCTCAACTATAACACAGTGCATTAACCCACCATGCTACACAGTTTTTTTCCCCTTTAACAACCACCGGAGCTACCACTAACCCAACCTAATGGGACCTTGACTTAGTGTAACAACTGAAGGATGACATACTAAGAATTGCAACGACCCCCTAATAATGCACTGCACTGTTAGCGATCTGAAAATTAATCCAATCATCTAGAGTGGGATTACAACCTTCAGCAAGTAAGCTAACTGCTGAGCCACTGACACACTTACATACTGTGACCTGAGAACTGTTGTCTCCAGTCTCTTTTAAATGTGGCCATTGGATTAAATTTATCTTGTGTTTTTTTTTCCCCTGTTATGTGCGTGTTCAGCCATCTAACTCCTAAAACTGTGGAGATATCTGCACACACAAAATTTGCCACATTCATACTGGTGTTACATATACTACATGAATTTAAAAACATATCTGACTTCTACCATCAAGTAAAAGTAATGGCACTTAATATCCTTTAAGCCATACCTACCTTCTAAACACAAGGTCCAAAACTGGGACTCATAAACAAGACAAACTGCAAACACAAAAAGAACTTGAGGAGCATGTGGAGAGGTTAAATCCTATGGCTGAAATCTTTAAAACTAATCAGACAGACACTGAACTCTGGCATTGCATCCAGTGTTGACATGTCATTTAAGTGTATTTTAAGGCCATTCAAAGCCCTAACCCATATCCAGGGTCATGGGTCTTTAATTTAACTCGTCTTTCTTTCTAAACAATGGGCTAAAAAATTAACAACACGGTCACTATCCCTGCCTTTCTTCTTGTTCGCCATCACTGTTATATATATATGTTTGATTTATTTCCATTTACTTTAACAGCCTGAAGAAGGGACTACCACGGATGGGCTCAGCCATCATCAACGAACACAATAAGTAAAGACTGTAAGATCAAAAAGTACACACAGTACGTTAAAAATGCACATATACATAACTATACAAGCAAGCAACACGTACATTGGTCTGTTACACATACTTAAATGGGCTATACAAATGAAGCCAAACTGTCAGCAACTGTACTAATACAGCACACTACATAATCAAAAAAGGTCCGACAGAATACATGCTTTAGCAGTCACAGATAACAGAGGTAGCCCAGTAACTCAACAACCCATCACTGTGGACACAGGGTACTATGTATCACCAGCGTAGAAGGAGAGAGACTGGAATGCAGATCTATAAAACTACCATATTACACATATACATTACAAATAAACAAATGTGTATCAATTGCTGCTCCAAGTCTGTAGTTCTAGCTACAAAACCAGTATGAGACGTTATACAATGGGTATGCAATGGTATTTAACCAAGGTTACAGGCTTGAATGATTCCTACGTAATGTTAATCACCCAGCAGCCAAGAGACCCAACTGCTGCTATTAAATCCAACCACTCATTTCTAAAACTATACAAAGCAAAGACCATCTAATATGAAAAAAATACATTAATACATTTTGTTTGACTTTTCAAGGAGTTCACATCTGCAGTGTTTACAGCAAAGTATGGTGGACATAAAATACCAGAGAATGCAAGTGTCCTGCATTCATGTCTTTACATGTCTGTTAAACATTTTGAAATTTTCCCTCGATAAATATATTAGTGACATACTTAGGAGTATTTGTTTTGAACTACAGAAGGGATGAGATTAAGAGTAATAAACAAAATAACCAAATTTCACTTTGTCACTAAACTTTAAAGACAAAGAACGGCACTTTATTTTCCTCAAATAGATCATGTGGCACATCCATCTATCTTTTCGCATCACATACACCATACAAATAGCCCAATTCCTTTAAGAAAATAGATAAGTGGGTTTGAAACAAAGCACTTCTGTGGTAACTACCACAGTAGTCCTAACCAGTCGCATTTGGCTAACAATACATAATGACACTCAATGTGGAGTCTCACTGCTGTCTGTATATATCCAAGGGGCTACCATATTCTACAGGCTGAACACACAAAGGTTCATATGCGGTGCACTTCGGTGTAAGCCCGTACTTAAAGTGTCTGCTGTTTGAGTTTGACATAACTTAAAATCAAGAAGTTGGTTAAGCACATCATCATCACCCATAACCACCTTTTTCCCCATTTTCCACATAGGGTTGGGGTGTCATGTCACTTATCACCATCTCTCCATACTCAATGCCACTCACCTACCTTCTTTGACACCCATGCCTGACTGCCGCAGGTCTTCTCTCATACAATCCATCCACTTCTTTGCTGGACAGCCTTGTTTTGTCTTGCGTTCTTCTCATCTGTCCTAAACTGTCTTCACCAGACTGTCTTCTGCTTTTCTGCAAATGTGCCCAAACCACTGTAATCTGTTCTCTTTGACCTTTTCTGTAATTGGAGCTACTTTTGCTTCTACTCTTATATCCTTATTTCTTCATCCATCTCACAATGTGCATCCTACCACCTGTCTCAGGCACTTCACCTCCATCACTTCTAGCTTCCTCAACTACTCTGCCTTTGCTGCTCAGGTTTCTGTACCATACAGTAGTACTGGTCACATCACTGTTTTGTATACCTTTCTTTTCAACTTCTTGGGCATTCTTCTGAAATACACTACCCCTGACCCTCTGTGCCACTTAGGTGCAGCCCCTCTGATTCTAGCTTTGACCTCCTCTTTCCAACTTCCCTTCTCAACTACCCTCCCTCAGATACTTTCCTTCTATCTCAAGTCTCAGCTTCTTCCAATTTCCCCCACTTGTTGCCATTAAAGCTGTCTTATCTGTACTCAGTCTCATCCCATGTGCATTCAGTTTTGCATTCCATTCCCACACCCTTTGCTGAAATTCTTGCTCAGAACCTGCTGTAATGCCTCATCTGCATACAGCAGCTTTGTTGACATGTCCCTGCTGACCTGTTTGCTAATGTAGTCCATCTCCAGTATGAACACCAGTGGGCTCAGAGCTGAACCCCGATACCCACCCACTCTCACTGGGAACCCTATGCAAAACCAAACTGTTTGCACTTACGTCACCGGGTCCTTGTATATAGCATGCACCAATTCTAACAATGTTTCTGGGACTTCGAGCCACCACAGGACTGCACAAATCAGTTTTCCTCGGAACTTGTTATAGAACTTCGCCTAGTCTACAATGCTCAGTTGGATTCTTTCCTCATTTCTAGCTTCTTCTCAAGTATCGGTCTCACTACAAAGTTTGGGTCAGTTGATCCAACTCCAAACTACTCATTTTCCATCTTACTGTCTAATGCTCTGTGTATTCATTTATCAATCACCCTCTCCAGAACTTTCACGCAGTGTGATAGGACTTTGATACCTCCATACACTCCACAGTTGTGACTGTCCCCTTTGTTCCTGAACACTGGAATTTGTATGCTTATTCTCCAGTCAAATGGGATATGCCTCTCTCTCCATACTGGTAGGAGTACCCCCAGGAGCCACTTCCCCCTTATCTCACCCAACACCTCGATCATATCTGCTGTCACCTCACCTGAGCCTGCTGCTTCCCCTAATTTCATTTTCCTTAGTGCTGTTCTTAATTCTTCTAGGGTCGGCTCCTCTTCTTCTCTCATTGTAGGCTGTTTCTGGGGCAGTACAGCCTCTGTGGAGTTTTCTTCATTCAGAAGCTGCTGAAAGTACTTTCCATTTGCCTTTGATGTCTTGTGGACTGTTGAGCAGGTTGTTGCTGGTACCCCTTATGAAGGGTGTCAGACCATCTTCTTTATAAATCTGTCTTTGCCATGCAACCTGATAGGAGTTTCCCTGTGTCATCCACTGAGTCACTTTCCAGTAGTTGGTAGAGTGCCTCTGATGCCTTGTTCTTTGCTATTGCAACTCCTCTCAGCCTCTGTTAGCCAACATGTATTCCTTCCCCACCTGGTCTGTCTTTTCTATCTCTCACTTTTTCCTGCACTCCTCTTTCGTTTGATGACTTCCTTGACTTCTGTATTCCACCATCAGCCTTCCTTATGTACCTTATTTCCATACCTGGCTTAGCCGCATATCTGTTCTGTAGTCCTCACACATGCTGTTTTGAGGCACTGTCATGCTTCTTCAACTCCAGCAATTTCTTCTTCCTGAGGTGCTAGAGACCCAAGAATTTCTTGAACTGCTGTACTTTCTCTTCAGTCAACTTCCAGGTCTTCAGCCTGGCATATGTTGACCTTAGAGCCTTCTCTGACCACTGCTTGCAGCTGATTGTGGCAACCTGTGGTTTATGCTGTGGGCTGACCTTTTCACTGGGAATGACTTTGCAATCACCAATTCTACCCAGTGCCCTTTCCTTACTAGGAGGAAGTTTACCAGAGTTGCATGCTGGCCACTTCTGTATATGATCTTGTGACTGTCTCTCTTTTTGAACCATGTGTTGGTTACCACCAAGCCATTTACCAGACAGAAATCTTGAATGGCCTCTCCTTTTTATATTCCTCACCCGTATGGACCCAGACTGTCCCCGTATCTTGTTCTGTCTGTCCCAATATGTGCATTCAGATCACCCATTATCAACAACAATTCATGCTGCCCTGCTTTACCTAGTAGAGTCCTGCAACTGCTGTCTGAATGTGCTGTTTTCCTCACAACCCTAACGTGGGGCATAGGCTGAGATTATGAATACTGCTCTAACATCACATTGGAGTCTGACTGCCATGAGTCTGTCACCATTTCTGATGACATCCCTCACTGTCCTACTGCAATCTCAGCGAGGGAGACAAAGGTTCATTTGGCTAAAGCTATTGTAAAAAATCAATTAATCTCTTCTTCTTTGTGGTTCTTTCTCCGGAATATTATGCATTTTGATTATAATGCAGCATCAGTTTTCTAAATGACATTTTTTTTTTACTAGCATTAATAATGAGTTTGGTTAAATTTCATTACACCCAGTGTAAATCTTTAGAAAGTACAGTACATATGTGTGTGTGTGTGTGTGTGTGTGTGTGTGTGTGTGTGTTGTTGTGTCTTTCGGCTTTTCGCCACAGCGGAACTCCGATCCGCTAATGATTGGCAGTAGATTTTTACGTGCCGAGTTGCCAGCTCTGATGCACAACCTTCAACGAAGGTACGCCCATTCACACGTCTCCACAAAGAAGATGCTCTAGCTAAAAATCGAACAGGATGTCTTACTGTGAGGCGACAACGCTACCGCAGCACTACCACCGCATATGGGATATGACCTGTCGAAATAACACTTTCACAAAACTACAGATCACCAAAACATTAAAACACTACAGTAAATAATGCAGGGGGAAAGCACCCCTGTGCCACCAATGCCCCTGCTACTAATATATACCAACTCCGAGATCACACTACAGTGAGGAAGAGAAAATTCCCTTAGCCCCACTGTACCTCTATTTCCAACAACAATCTCGGTGAACTGTAGTTTCACGAAAGTGCATTTCCGGAGAAATGCACTTTCGTGAAACCGGACTATATATTTTATTTATACACACACATGTGCATGTACACGTACAGATGTGTGTGCATTAATAAATAGATAATACATGTATATCTGCACAGATACAAACACACGCACACATTTGTGTGCACCCCCCACCCACCCTACTTTTATATTCTCACTCGGAGGTCGCACTACAGTTGGGAAAAGGGAATTTTCCCATATCCCCACTGTAGTGTGATCTCCACAACAAGCATACTTATGCGAAAGTGCTTCTTCAGTGAAAAGCACGTTCGCATAAGTATGCCCGGCCGTTTCACAATCGGTGAAACGGCCGCTCGAGCATTAGTCAAGGACCCATATATATATATATATATCCCTATATGACAGCCACGGTGGTGCAGCGGTAGCGGTGTTGCCTCACAGCAAGAGGTTCTCCCATTCGATTCTCGGCTGGAGTGTGGGGAGTGCCTTGTGTGTGGAGTCTGCATGTCCTCCCCACGGTTGGGTGGGCGTTCGAAAGACATGCGTAAATGGGCATGCCTTCACTGAAGGTTGAACGTCGAGCTGGCACCTCGGCGTTCGTGAAAATCTACTGCCAATCATTAGCGGACCGGAGTTCCGCTGTGGCGACCCCTAACCGGGAAAAGCAGAAAGACAACAACATATATATCTATATATATATATATATATATATATATATATATATATATATATATATATATATATATAAATATATATATATATACACACACACATATATATATATATATATACACACACATATATATATATATATATATATATATATATATATATATATATATACATATACACACACACACACACACACACACACATTATATATATATATATACACATACATACATACACAAATTTTATATATATATATATATATATATATATATATATATATATACACACACATACATATATATATATATATATATATATATATATATATATATATACACACACACACACACACACACACACACACACACACACAACCCCGAGACTGCACAATCCCCACGTAAAGGGCGTATTCACAATTCTCTAACACAGGGAACACACACACACACACACACACACACACACACACACCTCACTGGTCTTCTGCATTTGGTATTTATCTGTTCCCTATACCCATTTTTTAACCAGGGCACCTCCCTCTTTAAGGGCAACATGGAAAAACTGTCCAAGTGACTTTTGCTCAGGCAAATGTGTGCGTTTGTTTGTATCTGTGCAGATATACATGTATTATCTATTTATTAACGCACATACATCTGTACGTGTACATGCACGTGTGTGTATAAATAAAATATATACACATATATACATATATATATATATATATATATATATATATATATATAAACATGCATACTCACACCATCCACTTAAAAATAAGAGAAAATATTTTATGTATCCATCCTAAATCTATATTACTGTTCGTTTTTAATGACATGCAAGTGTGTATTAAGATTTTTGTTTCCTATAAAAAATGTCTGAAAACAAGCATCCGTATCTGTTCTGCAAGACCTGCCTGGGGAAAAAAAAGAAAAGCCATTCTGCTAAGAAAAAAACAGAAGTTCCAGCATTCAGCGCTGCCAAGCAGTTTACAGAAAAGCAAGTAAACACAGGCAAGACAATTTCCTGCTTGAACTAAGGTGGCACATAAAAGGATGTCTAGATTTGTTTAATTAGCGACGTGCTTAAGACATTTGTAGACTGCTACCCTTACACATTCCAATGTAGACATCAGTTGTTTATACAAGTCACCTGACAAGATCCTTCCCATCTGTGTATACAGAAAATGTTGGTCTGAGAATGTTATCATGAAGCACAGATACAGCAATGCTCAGCTAGTGAGAATTCTCCAAAATACCATGATCTTACAGAGCTGAAACCCATCCTCTGAGCTGCATGCTGCCTGACGCACGCCTATCAAAAGAGAAGTCTGTAGGCTCACTATTATTAAAATGTAACTGCTGCTGTGGGTGGTGCAGAAATTCTGTCATTCACTGTACTTTTTTTTTTTCCTAAGCAACTGGGGTTACTATAGGTCAGTAAAAGCTGTGCTGAAAGGCTATTTAGAACCGTAAAACAATTCCTTTGCAGCTCACACAAAAGCACATACAGGGTATATTTCACCACAGTCAGACTAAACAGCATCCAAAAATGATTCAAATATCGGCAGAATACGGGTTACAAAACAGTCCTGAAATGCAGAGCAACTTTATCCTTCTCTTGATATCAGCAGAACCCTGGTTGGAAAACACTTGAAATGCAGACATATTTTATTCTCTTAACCAGCTAGACCCATTAAGAAAGAAGGTTCAGTTTTAAGAAGTTAGGTGGGAATTCAACAGCACAACAGGGAAAAAAAAAAAAGCCTACTAAGAATGTGTCTTAGGACTGTCTTCACCTCAAGCTCTGCAAACTAGCATCTTAGTATAGAATACCCCTTTTCTTAGCATGCACTTGGTAGAAGCTCACCATTTATCATGCCAGGCCATTTTCCTATCATTTGCCCTTCATTTTTATGAACTATAAGCTTAGCCTTCAGACTAATATACACATGTACTGCTTGGAGAAAAGGGGTTCCAGATGCAGAAGTGTCCTCCAAGTCAACAGAATAGCAAATATTACATATTCATACACAGCTGCATAAATTGAGGGCACCCACCTCTCAGCAGTTCAAAAAGCATACATTTTTATGGAATTCCCATTTGTAACAGTATCCATCAACAAAATTACAAACAGGTATACTGTTTGTATATGTTTGGTACATCGAGAAGTGTGACTTTCATTTTCACAAATAAGAATTTTCATAGATAAAAGTGGTAGTCAGTTCTGCAGTTATTTAAAACTCATGAACTGTGGTCTAGCAAAAGGAAAAGTCCACCACAGAGGACACCATGAAACTGCATATGAAAATGCAGCTTGAGTTTGCAAATTTCATTCCAACAAAAGAATTTCTGATCTGACCTTGACTTTGCAGTTCTACAATGAAAACTGCAAGGGACAGCAATACGTGTATTGTTATGTAATTCAAGAAAGTTAAATTATGTTCCAAGTATAAAATACCAAAATATGCAGAGACTTCAGCAAATGTTACATAACTACAATCTGTACAGAACGTCACTAGAGCAGAAATCATGCCAACAATATGAAGTGAAGGGCATGTATTCATAGTAGTATAACCTCATAAATACCTTCTACTGCACTACCTTCATCTGAAATATTCAGCACTCCTTTGATGTGAGCCTATCAACTCCTATGCATCGAACAAAGGTTAGACTGAAAGACAAAGAATAGAAAATTATATACTTTTTAAATTCACTGGACACAAGTGTCCCTTTTCAGGAGTGACCCAGGAGCAATGTTAAGTGACTTGTACAGCGTACACACGGCAAATGAAAGTGGAATGAATCAAACCCAGTACCCATGACTACAAGAAGCTACCAAAAGAAATTGCATCTGCAGACAGTGGATGTTAAGACCATAAAGACACAGGGGTGTCTGGAAGCCAGTAAGAATGCACTTCAGAAATTGACTCAATTTTTGTGCAGAAGATACTGAACCACATGCAGTCTGACCACAGAAGATACTGAATCACATGCAGTCTGACCACAGAAGATACTGAACCACATGCAATTTGACCACAGAAAAGCAGTCAGGTGCATTCATTCCCCACAAGAACTAGCGAACTGAATGAAACTACTTTAACTATGACATTAACACCATTAATACACTACAAAATAAAACCAAACATATTATGTGATGTAGAAAAAGGAAGGACAACTGAATAAGGGGAGTATGGGGGGGGACGTGCAATTTCTAAGTGTTCCCATTACCTAGAGAGTTCAGTGGACAATGAGGAACTGGCACAGGAAGCAAAGCTTTGGACTCACTGAGGACAGAGTAAGTTTATGGTTGGACTGGGATCTGTATTCTTGGAAAAAGAGAGTAAACCTCAGACAACCAAGGAAATAGAAGCTGAAAGGGCTTCCCTGCTGGACTGCGAACTGGCTCACAGATAGTATGCAGACAATCAAAACATGGGAAGTTACCTCCACAAACAGACCATTCATCAGTGGAGTCCTCCAGGTTCGGTGTTGGGACCTTGCCGCGATAAGATACATTTGGTTTTGAAGACTATGGGGAGTTCTTGCACACCAGATGCCTACGGCTGATAAATATTGCAATAAAAGATTAACTGAACAGAAATATGCAGTCACTACCCCTTGGGTACAAACACAACACTATCACGACAGCTCACTACACTTGGACAAATGTAACAAGACATCCCCAAGTATGCTCTCTGTGTACACCACACCAAAAATTCACTCGTTGGAAGTTAGGTTCCTACTATACAAGACAAGCAAACAATGCAAAGTACATGGGCTGGGTAAAAAAAGTATTTCCATCAACACAGTCTACAAGTGCATGCATATTTACTCAGCATTCCACTGTCTTATCTGCAAAAAGGAGAACTGCTGGAAATTTCCAAGAGTACAGATGTTTACAGAAATTTCAAGCGAGCTTTTAGCAAGTTTCTCCAAATCTACAGAACTCATTAATGAATGCCTAAAATAAGGTCAGAATCCAGTTATTACTCCTTTATAAACATTTACAGCTTTTTGTGCTTCAATTATTCTTTTATAGGTTCTAGTCTATTACAGAAATTACAGCTACTGAAACATTAACTTGATACCTTCAAAACAGCCCAGATTCCTTCCTTACTGTTGAAACTACCTGCACCCTTTGTGCAGACATTAACAACAAACAGCATTTAGCACTATGCAGCCCTTTCTTGCTCTCTGCACAAAAGATTCTGACACAACTAATCTGATCCTTTCTGCCCTTTTTAACACAACTGTAATAATTACACTTCATAATATTACAACTGAATACATTACATTAGATATACTAGCTATAGTTTTCAGTAGTGTTTGGGTCCCTAGTCTGTGACCATCTAGACCTTGTCCCCATTGGCGCAGTTAGTCCACCACTTTTACGGCATGCAAAAGCACTTGAAGGAAAAGGCAAGAATACATCTTTGCTTAGTTTAGCAGGATCACTTGAGAACAAAGTGAAAAAGATGAATGGCTAATAATTGTTGGGCCAAGATAGTGGGATATGTACACGTGGTTTACAAACTCCATAGAAAAAGTGGAAGAAATAGACAAATGTCTATGCGCATGGGTGTAGCCAAGCATACATCATGTAAGCCACAGAATACAAACTCATTTTTAAGAATACAAGCAAGCTAGCAAAAAGGTCGCCATGTCAAGAGCGATAGAACATCTGTGTAATTCTACTGCAAATGTGCAGAATCAATAAATACTTAAGGAGTAAAAAGGGTGCAACGTTCTATTCAGGAGAAGGCCATCACATTCCAATTTCAAACATATAAAAATGAAATTAAAGGGTTCAAGTGAGCTAACAAAGAAGACAGCTGTACCCAGAATGACATATGCTTATCACCATCACTTTACCGTTTTTCATGTACCAAAAGTTTCTTCTACTATAAGACACACCCCAGCCCATAAATGAGTCTCATGCTGATTCATTTCTTCACAGACCTTTCAGTGACAGGTGCAAAGCCATCACAGACCTTTCAGTGACAGGTGCAAAGCCATCAACTAGACTGCCATGGAGGTTTCTGTTCCCTTCTAAAGGCCTTCCACTTTCCACAAAATCCATGTTAAGGGATCAGCTTTCTACAGAGATCAGAAAGGAAAGCTGGTCTAGCATCACACCCTCCAGACCACAGCCTCTCATATTTAAGAGTGGATTCTGTCACCTAGATAAAGAAATGCATAGTACACATCCCTGACCCTAAATCTCATTAATCCCAGAAAATACTTGAGAATTTTGACAATCCCTAACCCCACCATGTGGCAGCTTGTGATTGACAGTACTCCCACAACACTGTCTAGCTACAGCATGTACGACTGACAGTGCCACCCTCACAAACTCAGGAACCTCACATGGCCTTCCTGAAAACACTAGAGGGGATAAATGTATCACCAAACACCATCATACTAGGTGACTTCAACTACCCTAATATAGACTGGGAACACTACTCAAGCCCAAACACCCTAGCCCAAAAGTTCCTGGAATTCATAAACTCAAATGCCATGGAACAACTAGTTACCATCCCCACAAGAGGAGATAACATACTTGACCTCATCATCACGAACGTGGGAGCACAATGTTCAACACCGGAAGTATACCCCTCACTGGTGAGATCAGATCACAAACTAATCTCGCTGGAGGTCCTCATCCCACCCCCACCTGAAATAAAAAGACCACAGTAAAGAACTTCGAAAGCCGACTTCACACTTCTAAAGACTAGTGTGGTCTCCTTTAAGGCCCCGAGCCGGCGGAAAACAGTACACATGCCGCTGAATCACTTACAAATGCCTTCTACCAGCACCTGCAGGACTGCATGGATAAGGCAATCCCAAGCAAAACAAAGACTCTCTGTACCAAAGGCAAGCGTCCAGTCTGGTGGACCCCAGCCATAAACAAACTCTACAACAAAAGGAGGAAGCTACTACAAGATAGAGCAAAATCCTTAAAAGGTAAGACACCCTTGATCACTATAAGTAAAAACTAAGAGCTCTCATAAAATCATCCAAAGCAAATTTTGAGAGAAAAATAGCTAAAGACTCAAAAGACAATCATAAGGCCTTCTTTAGCTATGTTAGAAACCTGGGAGGAAACTCCCAGATATGCTCAGAACTAGTTCAAAATGATGTGAAGATTACTGATCCCACGGACATTGCCAACATACTGGCTGACAGGTTCAGTGCAAACTTCTCCCCACCCCCAAAAGGAGAGATATCTATACCAAATGATTGCAGCCCCCCAAACATCTCCAACGCCCAAGTGAGAACTGCTCTCTCCAAAGCAAAAAACACAGCATCCATGGGACCTGATGGTGTCCGCGGGTGTGTGCTCCACGAGCTCAATGAGGAATTAAACCCACAGCTAGGACAGCTGTTTAATCAGAGCCTTAGCTCTGGATACGCACCCAGGAGTGGTGCACTGCAACTGTGGTCCCACTTCACAAAGGCGGTGCCTCCACCGACCCTGGAAATTACCGGCCCATTAGCTTGACAAGCCTTATCTGCAAAGCCATGGAGAGGATCATAATGGACCTCATAAATAAAGACATAGGGAATTTGCAGACTTTGGATCCAACCCAGTTTGGCTTTGTCAGAGGCAGATCATGCCTTTTAAAGTTGGTTGACTTTTTCGAAACAGTCACCAAAGCCATTGATGAGGGAAAGGCAGTCCATACAGCCTACCTCGATCTGGCGAAGGCCTTCGATACAATACCCCACTCGGGTATCATTGAAAAACTCATCAGCTTAAATATTAACCCATACATCACAAGATGGGTTGCAAACTGGCTGAGTGACAGAACCCACAGGGTCAGAGTTGCTGGCGCCATGTCAGACTCAAAGCCTGTCACAAGTGGTGTCCCACAGGGCTCAGTCCTAGGCCCACTCTTGTTTGGCATCTACTTCTCAAGTACAAGCAAACACAGGAGGGTTATGGCTGACAAAGTTTGCAGATGACTGCAAACTGGGCCATAGTAGAAAACACATCTGACACAGATATCCTTCAGAAGGGTCTCACAGAAACGGATAACTGGTGCCAGAGCCATGGCCTAAAGTTAAATGCCAAAAATGCATAGTCATACCCTTCGGGAAAAACAAGGTTACCCCTAGCTACCAAATAGGTGGCAATCCACTGAGCACAGAAGAGGTTATCAGGGACCTGGGGACCCAGGTTGATAGTAGTCTGTCATTCGACACCCATGTAGCTAAAGTAGTTAGGAAGACCTTCTACATTGCCCACCTTATCATGAAGGGATTCTCATCTAGATCAAGGGAGGTCATTGTCTCCCTCTACTCATCACTCATCAGACCAATGATTGAGTACAATGCCCCATTCGGAATGTATCTGACCCGACACTTGCAGCAGCTGGAGAGGCCACAAAGTTCCTCACCAAAAGGATAAAGGGTCTCAAAAATCTGTCCTATGCTGCCCGACTGAAAGAACTCCAGCTCTATTCAGTCGCCACCGCTTGCTCAGAGGTAACCTTTGCCTAACATACAAGGCCATGTCAAACCCAGATTTGATGAATATGCTTCACCTCAAAAAATCTAGATCCATCAGAGCCACAAGGGCGGGAGACTTAAACCTCGACACGGCTATTAATAGGACGTGCTGGAGGGATAGATTCATCACCCAAAGACTCCCTATGCTGTGGAACAAAATCCCGGTATATGTGAGGCAGAGCACCTCGCTGGCCTTGTTCAAGAGAAATCTTGACCAATGGATGGGAGATCGCAGATATACCCCAGGGATTACCTCAGTGTCACTGCTCGACAGAGGCACAGCAAAAAAATGTGTATAGTCCCCCATACTAAAGGGGTGGCGTAAGCCACAAAACTATGGGCTAGGCTTGTAAATGCCCTTGGGCAGATAGCCTAGTATGAACCTATGAACCTATGCTTCAACAACACTGTCTAACTAGCATGCATATGATTGACAGTACTCCCACAACACTGTCTAGCTACCATGTGTACAACTGACAGCACTCCCACAACACTGTCTAGCTAGCATTTGTGTAACTGACAATACTCACACAACACTGTCTAGCTAACATGTGTACAACTGACAGTACTCACACAACACTGTCTAGCTAGAGTGTGTGCAACTGACAGCACTCACACAACACTATCTAGCTAGCATGTGTGCAACTGACAGTACGTTCATAACCCTGCCCAGCTTGTATGTAAATTCCCCATGCAGGAGCCAAATGAGGCTGCTGCACAAATGCACAGCTTGCTGTGTGCAAATCCCTAGGCCCCTCCCACAGCATACCAGGACACTTGCCTTTGCCAGGTGCCAATCATGCAGCAGACCTGACTGCTACCTCGCCACCACAGGTTACACTTTCCCTCCCTCCCCAGCAGGGTCCTCCAATATCGACAGCATTACTGAGTCCCAGTTCATTTAGGGCACAACCAGGACTGCAACTCTCTGCACCACGCAGGCATGGCTTTTCCAAGTACTATGTGCTGCTACATTGTTTAACTTCATATTTAGGATACATACTACACATAAAAGGAAATTACGCTCCTGCCAGGGGAAGGTAGAAACGGTATGAACGTTGGTATACACTTAAAAAAGTCTTGGTTATACCTCTGGATATGAAAGAGTTGCTGAATATTAAATGATTCCTGAAAACAAATTTGTTTTATAACAAATGGAAATGTTTGCCTGTCTGCAACAGTGACTTAACTCGTATTAGTCTTGAGAACCCCTGTAAATGGAATGAGACCGGGCTTTGAACTTGTTTTAAACAATTCTTATCGCAGGCAGAATTTGCCATGCCTTGTCACTGATAAGTACATTTAACAATGTAAAATGTGAAATCAGTGTTATCAGTTGAAGAAAAAGAGTAAATTTACCACTGTTCATTGTTTGGCTTCAGACACGGTTAGCCCAAACAAGGCAAGTGGAGCCTACACAGAACAGCACTGTACTCTGCATACCATTAAACAACGGCTGTACAGTACTCTCTATGTAACTCAACAGAATGCCAGGTCTTGTCTTACTGGAAAAGGTCAGTCAGACAATGAACACAGAAATGCAATGCTATTCTTGCTTCTTATATTGGTTTCACAGCAGCTGCTACAGTTTGCTCTAGATGTTTGGTAACCTGCCAGAACTCTGCTTTGAGGGCTGTACATCCTGCTTTTAAGTGGCAGTGCTTTATTTAACTAAATAACTTGGCTGTGTTAAGCTTTGGTTCATTCCATCTGACTTTTGGGTACAAAACTGCCATTACACACTGTGTGTAACAATGACATACATTAGTAAACACAGTTTTAGACTGCTAGGCACCAACAAGATTGGCATGCTTCACAGCTTTCATAATCTTCACTTCAATAAGCCATCAACAATTGCCCAAATCCACAGTCACTCACCAAACTATACTACTAGTGATCAGATGTGACAGCCACCTCTCACACAAAACCCTCTGTGAGTACCAAAATTAGATTATATTTCTGGTGGAATTTCCCAGAGCACCTTTCCTGCCCTAGGTCTAACTAAAACCCAAATCTGTACATAACCTTTAGAAAAGATTCTGTTTTCTAAAATCCCCCCACCCACGGTCAAGACTATCACATTAAGAGGACACTGGAACTAGCCTGGATCCCATCAACCCCATCCCCAAAAGAGGAAGCATCAGAAAATATACTTTCCTCATAATGCATGGGTAACAGAGATCGCGATTCAGTGAGGAACAGGGAATTAACCCATTTCCTCACTGTAGTGGAATCTTGGAGTTGGTATATATAATTTGCAGGGGTCATGGGGGGTGCAGAGGGCTTGCCCCCCTGCAAAATAGTAAAATACACATACCATTGACTGTGGAATCTCACAGTACATTAAGTTGCATAGCATGGGTGACTGATGTCACATCCTGCTATGTCGAACACATCAAACTACAGGTGTCGATGTATTCAGTTTCAACTTGGCTGCCTTTTCGACGGTATGGATTCAGCATTTCAGTTCGACATTGTGACCGGTCCACCGATGCAGTTTTGTTAGTTCAATAGTAAACCACACGCACACACACACTAAAAATCACACACCATTTGCTGTTAACTACTACACTAGAAACTATCCTGACTAACAGTCTGATCCATTCAAGAAACACATTAAACAGCATTCTGCGAGACATTACCCTACACTGGTATTTTAGGTCTGTTCATCCCAAAAATCAATGCTAGCCAACTTTTTGAGTTAGCTGCTTGCCAAGGCCACACATTCGCATGAAGACAGCTGCAGTGGCTCTACTTTAAATTGCATTGAAAGTAAGGCATTCCTCATACCTCAGGCCCTTAACAACTGCTTGCCCTCTGCTGTTGTAGTTTAATGACAAAAGAACTATGCCACATGTGAAAATAATTTGCTGACTTTAGTTGCAACTCACACTGCCATCCAACACATTACAATAGCTAATGAACATTCTATTCCACCTGCAAGAAAAATATGCCCCCCCTTCAATAAATACATAAAACATGCATACACTGATTAGCTAACAAATCTCTGTAAGGACAAAAAAGAAAAAAAAAACTCAAATCACCTTTGTCACTTAATCTGGCTAGCTGTGTGGATCCAGGGATAAAGTCTTAACCTCAATCCAGAAGGCACTGATTTGATTAGCAAATTGGGTACTGTTAGAGCTGCCAAGAGGAGTTTAACATTGACTTGTTCAGTCTGGAAGGATGGATGGCAGTTAAGAGATCAGTCTTGCAGAAAATCTATTTCAGACTATGTAAACTGCAAATCTAGCCAATGGTTAGGGATGTGCACCAACCAAGTAAACCATATGATAAACAGAATGCAGTGAACACATGTGGAAGTGTGCATTCCTACATGGATGTGCATTGTGGGACTACCACATTCTTAGGTTATCACAAGGGAGGGAGACAGACAAGGCAATGTAAAACCCTGAAGGATGACGGCCTCCTATGATAATCTCTCATCGATGGGGAAACACCAGGCTCTGCCTGTACCATACAAGGGCTGATGGTCAGCAGTCAATGGGGAGAAACAGTCACAGAAAAAACAAAACATTTGTCACATTAGTAAGTTCATAATAGGTTCATAAGTACTAAGCAACTGCTCTTGTGGACCATTTTAAGCCTAGCCAATTTCCTTTTCAAAGGCTGAGAATTAAACCCTGAACCTTATATCTGTGAGAGAACACCTTAACCATTATACCAACCGTTGCTCGAAAGCACAGGCAGAGGCCTTGAGGACATTTGAACTCATGATCCCTGGATTACACCACCAGTGCTCTAACCTCTAAGCTACAAGGCCACATTATAAATACTAGACTAGCTGCCCTTGTGGGTAATTTTAGGTTTAGCTGATTTCTTTTTCAAAGGTGAGAATCAAACCCTGTACCTTCTGTCTGTGAGATAAATACCTTAACCATTATGCCACTTACCAACCCCCCAACAGTATAACTGTTGTCAGCTAAAATACAAAGAACTAAGATTATTTCATCAAATGTACTAACGCAGTAAAACACATGCAATAAACAAGTAAAGGGTGATGAGGTGGAATACCTCAGAATGAAGCAACCCAAGGCACTTCTGGAAAGAAATAAAACTTGTAGGTAGGAGAAAGTCCTGTGAAAACATCCCTACCCTCATGTATCAAGAGCATTAATTCTCGGCCCCTTCGTCTACCACTGGAATATTTAGCGACTTTTCAAGACTAAGCCAGAAATTGCCTGCTCTGCCAATATTTCAAATTTCAACCCAGATCACCCCTTTTAATTTCCAATCATACAAAGTTTAAATTAGTGAACAAGGAAAAGCTGGGTATATGGCTTGTAATCCAAATTTATGGACACTCACAGTTTTCATTATTGCACCCTCCTGTAATGGAGTACCTAACCTTTTGAAATAAGTCTCATCTTGATACTGTGACAAGTATCGACCAATTACATATCTTCTACCACAATCCAAAACTTAAAAAAATACATCTTAGAAAACTGCCATGGCGCGTACATAGCTATGACTCAGTTTTTGAATGGTGGTACAGTTTCAAACCAAGGTATAACACTGTACAGCTCTTCCATAGAGAGATATGTAGATCAGAGCATATCAAAAACCAATATGTGAAGATCCAGTGAGGTTAAAGTAATAAATGGATACCAAGCTGCAGAAAGGTGTGAGATTTGACAGAAAAGAAGGACTAACCTAAAAAGGGGAGTAGTCTGTGTGACCTAAATCTTCCTTGGGTACAATGGATAAGCATTCTTGTCAATGGAAGGGTGCACACTGCATGAGCAGCTGGAATCCAATGGCAGAAGAGTAAAATGAAAAATGAACTAGTCACTGAAATGGCCTTCAAGGAAGACAGGCCAAGAGCAAATCACCACAAGCAGAAAAGCCACAAACTGAAGCCATAAGAACTAAACAAGGTAGTGTATCAATATTCATTAAAGATAAATGCACCTCTAGACTGGTTAAACAGCACGAGTCCCTTGAATTACTTCAGGTGCAACTGACTGTAGGTAAGACCTCTCTTCAGGTCACTGTCAGCTATAGGACCCCCTCCATGAATCAGGACATCCACTCAGCCCATTTGGATCTACTTGAGTCCATCAAGATACAACCAAACACCCTGGTTTTGGGCGACTTTAAATTACCCATCCATTGACTGGGTAAATGTATGTGTTTTAAATCACTTGCCCAAAGGTTCCTTAATGTGGTACTCCAATGGCCTGGACCAGCTGGCTGACACACCCACAAGGAGCTCAAACATCCTGGATCTGGTGCTCAGCAACATGGGGGACGGCTGCACCACCTCAAGTGTCTAGTCATCCCTGGTAAGAGCTGACCACAAATCAGTCTCGCTAGAAGTAACTATATCACAAGACCCCGCACCACCTTTAGCGACAACTAGACTATAAAACTTCTCCAAGTTCAATTACAACCTCTTATGTGACAGCATAAATAGCTTCACAGCCCCTCTCCCCACTGATGGAACAGACACCTACGCTGAGTTACACACCAATGCCTTATACGAGCACCTGTACAATTGTACTGACTCAGCAGTACCTGACAGAACCAAAGCAAGATCTTAAAGTAAAAACAAACCTGCCTGGTGGGCAACTGCCATTAATATGCTGTACAACAGGAGAAGGAAATTGATGTCTAAGAGTAGGAAGGAACAGTCACAAAACTGGAAACACTCACTCCTCAACTTAACAAGCAAATAAGACTCCTAGTGAAGTCCTCCAAAGCAAACTGTGAATCCAAATTAGTTGATCAAACTAAGTATAACCACAAGGCATTCTTTAGTTACATCCATAACTTCAGAGGTAAGGTGGATACAGCAAACCTGCGGGCTAAAAGGTTCAGGGAAACTTCACTCCCCTGTCCCCGCCACATATATCCCAATCCATCCTTAACACCTGTCCCCCACCTAGTATCTCCAAGGAGCAGGTCTTAAATGCCCTCTGCAAGGCCAAAAGCACAGCCTCTATGGGACAGGACATCCTAGGCCATGTTCCACGTGGGTTAAAAATGGAATTAGCATAATCACTGAGCACGCTTTTCAATCACAGTCTAAGAACTGGCTTCAGCCCAGCGGAATGGAAAACAGCTACTGTCATCCCTTTGCACAAAGGGGGTGCATCCATGGACCCAGAGAACTACAGACCCATTGGCCTGACCAGCCTTATCTTCAAGGCCATGGAACGAATCATCATGGATCTAATTAACAACGATGTAGAAAATCTCCAAATGCTCAACCACACCCAGTTTGGTTTAGTCAAGGGGAGATCATGTCTGTTACACCTGATGGACTTATTTGAGACAGTCAAAGCCCTAGACAAGGGCAAATCTGTGCATACGTCCTACTTAGACTTAGCTAAGGCCTTTGACACAATCCCTCACTCAGGCATCATTAATAAACTCACCCAGCTGGGTATCAACCCATATACTGTCAGGTGTGTTGCAAACTAGCTAACTGATAGAACTCATACAGTCAAAATAGGGGACTCCACCTCCTCCAGCAGACCCATAACCAGAGGTGTTCCAGAGGGATTAGTTCTGGGACTCCTACTGTTTAGAATCTACTTCCCCGAAATACAGGCTAAAACTAAAGGACTGCAGCTCACAACGTTTGCTGATGACTGCAAATGGGGAGCGATCATTAAAACCCCTAGCAACGTCAATATCTTGCATGAATGCCTTATGCAGACTAATGACTGGTGCCAAAGTCATGGTGTTAAACTTAATGCAAAGAAATGTATCATTATCCCATTCAGCAAGGGTGATGTTCCTGCAAACTACCACATCAACAGCAATACCCTGAGCACCCAGTCAGTGGTGAGAGATCTGGGCACACAGGTCGACAGCAACCTTAATTTCGATCACCATGTCTCCACATTGGTAAGAAGGGCATTTTATATTGCTCATCTGATAAGTAAAGGCATTGCCTCCAGAAAAAAAAAAAAGGTTATAACCCCCCCTGCACTCTTCCCTCATCAGGCCAATAATAGAGTACAATGCTCCCTTTGTTATGTTTCTTTCCAAACACCTGCAGCAACTGGAAAGACTACAAAGGTTCCTTACAAAGAAATTTCAGGGTCTTCAAGATCAGTCTTATGCAGACAGACAAAAATCATTGTCACTTTGCTCTATATGCAAGGGACAGGTTGCTTCTGAGCAGTCTGTATGACACAGAGTAATCTCTTACTCAGCTTTAATGGAAATGCTGCAAATTCACAAGTCAAATGGCACATGGGCCACTCGCTCAAAGGACCTTAACTTGGTATGTGACATCAACAGAACTTGCTGGAGAGACAGATTTGTCTCACAGAGTTTGCCCCATCTTTGGAACAAACTTCCTATTCATGTTAAACAAAGCCCCTTGTTGGCCCTATTTAAACGTAATTTGGAAGACTGAATGGGTAACAGGAAATTCACCATGGGGGTTCCAACTGTGTCCCTCCTGGACAGGAGCAAAAGTTCCAGATTTTTGTGTCTGCTTGAACCATACACCCTTGTAAGGTGCTAGGCTTGTAAGGGCCCTGGGGCCGTTTGCTAGTAACCTCCTGTGATTCTATGAACCTATAACGCCAGCTAGATTAGATTAAACCTAGCTTTGTTCAGCGGACAACCTATTGCTATCAGGTAACTATGGGAAAAGAGAACGTTTTTTGAGCACATTATGGTCTTCCCAGTACTGACATTCCAGCATCACTCCAACTGATTGACACTAGTTTATCATTTGTTTCCTCCACTTTTTGTGGACAGTGCCATTTCAGCTACAATACAGTATCCCCTAGGTACTCTACATTTATGCACAAGCATGTCACGCACAAAGCATTTTGTCTGACAACTGCTCATTTTCTCTGTATGGCCACACCAAAACTTCAATGTTGTTACCTATCAAGGAGTTTTACATTCAGCAGGAAGGTACTCAGAGTAAACAAAACAAGTTAATTTTTCAGAAATATAGTCACTTATTGTGCATTCAATGCTACATCATCTCACACGTTCAAAATAAGGTACACTACCAAGCTAACAGTATCACTTTACAGAAAGCATGGGTCTCCTGCTACATTTAGCAGTAAAGTGTAAATAAGTGGAAATGCCGGGTAGTTCAGATACATGCTGTATTTCCATACTTTCCCTCCCATTACATCACAGCTACTACACTACAACTGCAACAGGGCTACAAATGGAGAGATGAAAAGTCAACAAGAAAAGGAGAGTAGTAGTGCTGAAATTGAACTCATCCTCAAGTCTTGGTGAGTACCTTCACGAGGTGGACCCTGTTTTTACAAAACCTCACCAAGGTGACACTGACATATGCTATATATCATGGATAGAAGTAGGTTAAAAAACTAAAAGACAGCTGGGTGCACAAGACCCAGGATAAAAAAGTGCCCAATCTTGGTAGGTGCAATGGTGCTAGGACTGGAAAAGATGACGGTGTAGAATCCTCAAAATATGGAAACATTCCAACAATGGCCAGGCCAGGCCCAGGGAGAAGATGGCCCCACTGCTATAGAAGGAAGTAGCAGTCCACAAAAACTGATAGGCCAAAGAAGAGCCACAAAGATGATAAAGTGGACTACTGAGTATAAGAAAGAAATGATATATTGTTAGTATTATGCAAAAAGTTCAAAAATTTCCAGACACAGCATATACAAAACGATTGAGAGAAATTAGAGGAAAGAAAACTACTTCCACAAGAAAAACCGTCAGAAGCTTCAAATGAAAATTTGTGTCCATTGATACAACAGATTTATGAAAAACAGTACATAGATCAAGAAACCTTGACCTGTTTGGAAGAAGAAGCATCTGAGGAAGTACGAAAATATAAACAAAACCAAGAGATATTTAAAAAGTATAAAAAAGAAATATGGACATGGGAAAGAAAGAGAGATTTGATATGGTGCAATACTTATGCAAAGGAGAAAGACAAATTAATCAATGTGAAGAAGGGCAGCCCCAAAGATATTCGAAGAGAAATACAGGCAAAGGCATCTAGACATGGAAATTTCACAATAAAAAAATAATATCACAAAGACGGAATGTAGAAAAGAAGATTAGTAAAGCAAAAGTTAAAAAAATAGAGGTTGAAGTTATAGAGTGCCTGTGAAGTGAAGGATTTGGTGTAGAAGGCCTAGCACAGGTTACATTACAGCAGGATGGAGAGAGTCCCCAAAGTAGGGAGAAACAGGAAGATCAGGAAACATCTGAAGAAGACATATGGACATGGGAAAGAAAAAGAGATTTAATATGGTGTAATATTTATGCAAAGGAGAAAGCAAAACTAACCAATACAAAAAGAGCAGCACCAAAGATATTTGAAGAGAAATACATGCAAAGAAATCCAAACATGGACAACTTTACAATACAAAAAATAAGAAGACAAAGAGGAAAAGGAGATTAGTAATAGAGAAGTTAAAGAAACAGAAACCGAGGTCATGGAGTACCTACAAAGAGAAGGATTCAGTGTAGAAAATCTAATTTAGAAAGCACCACAAAATGATACAGTAATGGATATCCAAATTAAGAGGAAATGAGTAGAACAGGAAGCAATTGGTCAGGTGCCATATGAAGATAATTTGGAGCCTTCCACAGGAAACCAGTTTAAACGAACATTCACTTGAAGCTAGACAGCAAGGAAAGGAACAGGAAACGGATGCAGTCAGTGTTGAGGAGTGATAGAGCAACGGATGGCATGGGATGAACTTGAAGAGAATGTGCCACAACCACAGGAAGATGCTACAGAACCTTCTACACAATGCCTGCAGGAAACGGAAAACAAGGGATGTGCCCTTAGTTTGGAAGAAAAATGAGCTAAGAGAAGAGTTGCTTGATTTAATAGACATAGATATATCAAGATCAATGAAAGAAATAGAATGCAGAAAGTTAATAAAATCCAAAAAGTCAGAAGTTAACGAACACATTAATTAGGACTGTTCATAGAGACCCATGTGATAGAACAGAAGTAAACAGGATATATTACTGTGCAGCTAAATTAATAACTGATAAAGTTCTACAAGAGCACTGGGTGGTGAGGGAAAGGAAGGGGAGAGATTGAATACCATCATGGAAATATCGAATAGAGAAAACTATAAAGCAGTTAAGACAAGAAGTGTCACTGTTAATAGATTATAGAGGGAACAGATCAACAAAAATACTAAGAAAATAGATGTGATAAAAGCAATGTGCAGTATTAGAACAGACCAGGATCTATCATACACTATTGCAAATAAACTAAAAATTTCAGCACAGGCGGAAAAACTTAGAAGACATGAAAATAAATATAAAAGAAAAATATACAATAAGCAATTTATTGATGATCCGAAAAAGTTTTATAGAGAATTGGGAAATAAGGTAAAATGAATTGAAAGACTGCCAAAAACAGAAGAAATAGATACATTTTGGAGAAGTATCTATGAAGATCCTGTGGAACATAAAGAAGCTAAATGGATAGAAGTTAAAGAAAGAATAAGAGGTTCAAAGATACAGGATATGAAATGGGATGAACAGCTAGAGAGATTGAAACAAAGTTAAGAAAAGCATCTAAGTGGAAAACCACAGGACCAGATGCAGTACCTAATTTTTGGCTGAAAATATTAACATCTTTCCACAAAGATTTAGCCATGAGTAAGTAGAATTTATATGCACATCCCGAAAAGACACCAACCTGCTTAACAACAGGAAAAACAATGCTCCTACTTAAGAGTGAACCTACAAGCTACCCTAAAAATTATAGGCCAATAACTTGCCTTCTGACGACGTACAAATTATACACAACAATTGATAATGACAGAGTTTATAGTCATTTAGAAGAAAACTCAATTATGGCAGTAGAACAAAAGGGCAATAAAAGAAAGTCATATGGAACAAAGGATCATTTGTTGTTACATAACGTCATAGTGGAGAACTGTAAAAAGGGGAAAAATCTAAGTATGGCATGGATTGACTACAAAAAATCATTTGATGGTATCCCACATTCATGGATAAGAGAGTGCTTAAAATAATTAAGATACACCCTACACTTATCGATTACATTACAGTGAGCATGAAACAATGGCATACCACTATGTAATTAAGCCATGATAAAGGACAAATTATTATCCCAGGGATAAAAATTCAAAGGGGGATATTCCAGGGTGATTCTCTGTCACCGCTGCTATTCTGCCTTGCCCTTAACCCATTAAGCCGTCTACTTAACAGTTTAGGCCATGGCTATAATTTGGCTCTTAGAAAACAACAGTGTGTAAAGACTTCTCATCTTCTCTTTGCCGATGATTTAAAACTGTACAGCTCATCAGATGAGGAACTGTAAGCACAACTGCAAGTTGTCAAAACTTTTTCAGATGATATAGGAATGTCATTTGGTCTTGATAAATGTGCAAATCAACCTTTAAAGGAGGAAAACTGCAACGTCAGGAAAACATCAGTTTGGGACAAGAATGTGATATAAAAGAAATGAAGTATATAAATACTTGGGAATTAATAAAGAAACAACAATAAAACACGAACAAATGCAAATAAAACTTAGTAAGGAATATTTCAAAAGACTTAATCCTGAAAACAGCACTGACATCCAAGAACAAAATTCAAGCTATAAAACAATTTGCTTTTCCTCTCCTAACTTGCAGTTTTGGAGTGATTGACTAGCCCCAAAACGTGTTGAATAGATAAGATAGGAAAACAAGAAGGATGCTTCATGCTCACCAAATGATTTATTAAAAAAAAAAAAAAAAAAAAAAAAAAAAATCAGTGCATACCAAGATTATATATTCCCCATTCTGAAGGAGGGATGGACCTCCTTGAAACCGATTATATGTACAGATTTGCAATCATGGGACTCCACACATATCTGCTGACCTCACAAGACCCAAACGTAGTGAAAGTCTTGAAACATGATGAGAATAAATCTAAGATGACTTCTTTGCTTAATTTAGCAGAAGCATATCGGCATCAAGCAGGAATGGAAATCAAACCAAAAGTAGATAAAAATCAGACAGCAACTGAATATGCCAAAAAACAAAAGAAAGAATATAAAGGTGAAGGACCAGATGAGAAGGCAAGAAATGTGGAAAAAGCAAAAATATAGTTGCAAGTATAGAAAACTTCTGAAAGAACCACATGTTGATCAGGAACAAATGCAGGAATGGTTAAGGAGAGACGAATTCAAACCAAGAGATGAAAGGTTAATATTGGCAGCTCAAGATAGTGGGCTAAGTATACTTTGGTTTACAAAGTCCATTGAACATGTGGGAGAAACAGACAAATGTAGGTTTTGTAAAACCGAATTGGAAACAGTTGCACACCTTGCTGCAGGTGCGACATACTAATGGCAGAAGGACTGTATACTGAAAGGCATAATAATGTGGCAAGATTGTTGCACTGGGAATTGTGCAAACATTATGATACTGAAGTGGCTGAAAAACACTGGAAACATGAGCCACAAAGCATCATACAAAATGATGAAGTTTATATCACATGGGACCACCCATTACCAGCATTTCAAAAGATGGATGTTAGAAAACTGGATATAGTGGATCAAGACAAGAAGACAAGAGTAGCTTTGATCACCGAAATCGCCACACCCAGTGACTACAGTGTCTTGCGTACAGAGAGGCAAAGTCATAAAATATCAGGATCTGCAGGCAGAAACGAGAGCAATGTGGAAGAAAGATACCCAGACAGTTCCAATAGTAGCAGGAGCAATGGGTCTTATAAAAAGAATTTACAATCATACTTAGATATGTCACCAATACATGTAAATCTGTATGAACTCCAGAAGGAGTCATTACTGGGCACATTACGAGTGCTGCAAAGAGCACTACTGGCTGACATCAAAGATTGGAACAAAACCAATTTCATAAACAGATGCAGGGCAGTTCACATAGCACCCATTACTAGACATTTTGTATTACCAAGCCAAGTGGGCAATTTAGTACTCAAAAAAACGGAGAATTCTTATAATAGTGAAGTGTTGTTGCTGGGTCCCCATGAATCTATTAGAAAAGCTTGTAGCTTAACACAGCACTGTCACAGTTGCAAGTCATTGCAGACTTCAGAACAAACAAAAAGTTCAGCTGGTGAGCAGTACTTGGGGCAACTGCTTGACGTGACCCAAAATATATGAAAAGGGAATCTGGGCTAGGGTTCTATGCATCTGATCTAAAGTTAGAGTTTAGTCATTTGGTTTAAATGCATTTACTGTAAAGTTTGGATTTTAAGTAATACACCATTTTTTTTTTCATAGAATAATTACAAAGACATGCGTCTGGAGCGCTTCTCCCCGGGCCTCCGCTGAAAATTGGCTTTGTTCCAAGTCAGACTTTCCCGGTTAAAAAATGTTAAATAAAAAATAGATAGATAAAAATACAAGAATGTATTTTTTTACCATGTCAATTTATTTTTTTCTTTTATATACATACATTAGTGTAAATAAATGTTGGGTTAGATTCACTTACACAGCTACAGGCACGCTGAAATGTGGGTGTTCTTTGCAAGATCTTACACAGTGAGTTATGGGAATTTGAGATTTTCCCCACTGTTGTGCGATCTTGGGAGTTGGAGTACATAATTAGTAGGGGGTAGGGCACAGGACAGGCTTACCCTCCAGCAGAAAAACACAATTTTTTGATGTTTTGAGTTTTAAATGTACTGAATTTAGATCAAGTGATTTTAGATTAATCAATATAGATCCCTGGGGCACATCTACAAAGTTCACATCTGTGAAGGTCAGTCGTACAAAAAACAAAATGTATGCCACAGTATTAGCAGAAGACCGAACTTGAAAGTGAGGACAAAGGGTCTAGACCTTTCATGTAAGGGGGTGTGCCTCCTGGACTCACAAGTTAATCACATGGTCACTGCATACAAGAGAAATATTTACCACTGTACAGCAAAAGTTCCTGTGAAAATTACCACAACTCAGGTATGGTGACCCAGCCGACCAAAGAAAAGTGTCACTCTATCATAACACTTTCTATTCTTACTCTCAAGAACACAGAATGGACCACACCATGCCATAAAAAAAAAAAAAAAACAACCCCCCAAAAAACATGACCTGAGAAGACTGCATTTGTTGGCAGTCATAATGCTCCTGCCATGGCTCGGTCACTATATTAGGACCTTGGATCTGTCCACAGAAACTATATTTTCCATGGTGAGAACTATCCACCAGCAGAGGTTTCTTTCTCCTTTTCTATGCATGCTGCTTTGTTTCTACTAAAAGGGTAATGATTTTCTCAGTAGGTCATCTTATAATTATGTATGTGCCACAATGACATCAGCTAATGGGTAACATCTACATCCTTTGCATGTCAAAGTTACTAAAACTGCCCTAAACCTGCTCCATTTCCATAGCTCACTAAAAAGTTTATACACACACGATTGTTCAAAACACCCTAGCCCAACAAACCAAATCTTTAGCTAAAAAAATCTTAATACACACACACAACCTGTCCAGAACACCCTAGCCCACCTAAAACAAGCCATGTAAATCAAATCTTTATTTAGAAAATTTTAGCTAAACGAAAAACTCACACTGACCACATTTCAAATTCACTACAACATTAAAGGGGGAAAAAACAATGTACTGCATACACAAAACATAGACCTCATCTCCTCCACACACCCAAGGGTATCGGGTTTTCTTAAAGGTTGCGTCCAAGTGGAAAGACACTGCAAGGATTTGCAGTGATGCAAATCATCAATACCCCAACCAGGGGGTGGGGGAAAGACCACTGCAAATGCCCTCATTTGCCAGGGCACCAGTCATGGCACAAAGAGCTTTTTTCATGCTTCCTGAACAAGTGCCTCCACCAGACAGCTCGCATCCTCAGCCTGAATGAAAGCCCCTTGGAAGGAAACAGATGGGTGTTTCGGATTGGAGGAAAGCTTGATGACTAGCAGGCAAGGGTGGCAAAGAAAAAAAAATACAAAATAAAAAGCAAGAGTAATAATAAAAAATGAAAAACTAGAGAAAACAGCACTAGTTACAGAGGGACAAAGACTTGACTATGGCCCAGGCAACCAGAGTTTAATTAACGTTTCGGGCAATTGAAAATATTGGAACAGAAAGTTAGGAGTGCCGATTTGGAGGAACGTGATGGATCCGGAATATAAACACCTAGCCTAGGGGGGAGCAGGCATTAAGTGCAACAGGCCATCAATGGGTGGTAGATTTCATAGTGGGTGAGCCTCCATGGTGACCCAGCTCATCTGTACTGCCACCCAGGGAATGGTATTAAGCTATAACATGCATCCTCATAGCCAAGATACCAGCCACGATACAATGCACCCTTAGAGATGCCTGAAGTTACAGCACACCCTTACAGATGCCAGCAATGGTATAAAAGACCCAAACAGGTGCCAGACGTGGTAGAACACATCTTTACAGATACCTAAAGGTACAATCCACCCTTACAGATGCCAGCCATGGTACAATCCACCCTTACACATGACAGCCACGGTACAACACATCCTTACAGGTACCTGAAAGAACAATGCACCCTTATGGATGCCAGCCATGGTACAATGCACCTTTACAGATGCCTGAAGGATATCAAATTCCTGGTTAAAAGGAATGAATGAGCATGTCAGATTGGGGCAAGGCATGATGGCTGGCAAGCCCAGATGGCACAGATAAAATGTACAGCTAATGAATGCACTAACTAGCCAATCAGAAAACAATATTACTGGCAAAGGCTGACCTTATTTCAACTATCAAAAACTACCTTAAACTAAACTAAAACATATCTAAAGAATAAAACTAACAAACTAACATATGCCTCACTAAAATACTTACATAAATGAACTGTCACTTTAAAAAACTAACATTAAACTTTATCTGAGCAACAATGATAGAAAGCCACTGATGAAACTACATAAATATTATGTCAACTACTGACCGTGGTTGATGCAACTTTTGCTCCTCTTCCTAAAACATATGCTCAGGCTATTGGAACTGCTAGACCTCAGCTATGGAGAAATTTTCACTTTCTCATCCTCTGGCCTGCTTGCGCTCATGAAGCAAACATTAAGATATCATCAGACTCCAGTTCTGATGAAGTCCTTCTTAATGATTTCGGACAAAAGCATTTTGCTCAACAACTGTGGAGTTTGTGAGACCTGTGATTTACATTCCCGGACCTGGATTTGTATAGTGAATAAAGACTACTTTTGGATACCACCACTTTTATGCAGTGGACTGGGACTTTGTGGTTTTCAGCCTGCTGATGCCCTACTATTTGGTTTACACCAACGATCTAAATAAAGTTTTGCTGAGGAATTCAGGCACTCTATCAAAAAAATTAATTCTGGCTTCAGTGAGACAGAATCATGGATTACGGAACTGGGTTTTGACTCATGACTCCGCCATTCAACTTGCTTCCTAAACATGCAGAAAAAAATACTTCATTTGTATCATACTCCAGACTTCCACACCCTCCAACACACCGGCTTGAAGGATTCCCTCCAGTAAGCATCTGTTGTTGTTGTCTTTCGGCTTTTCCCAGTTAGGGGTCGCCACAGCGGAGCTCCGGTCCACTAATGATTGGCAGTAGATTTTAATGAATGCAGAGGTGCCAGCTCGATGTTCAACCTTCAATCAATGCACGCCCATTTGCGCATGTCTTTTGAACGCCCACCCAACCTCGGGGAGGACATGCAGACCCCATGCAGACCCCACACGGAAGGCACTCCCCGCATTCCAGCCGAGAATCGAACAGGAGAACCTCTTGCTGTGAGGCAACAATGCTACTGCTGCACCACCGTGGAAGCATAGCTCTCAACCTTCCATGTCCAAAATGAGGAACACTAGCCCTCATAATGTGGAACAAATGGACAAAATGTGGAACACATACTAATGGCTTACTAACAACTTCAACTAGGAAGGTCATGGGATGGTTAAAATATGCTGGTATTACTTATAAAGAAGATCTTTTAATGAATTAATATGATTCATTTCTATTTACAATGGATTTCACTTAAAAAAATCCCTAACACTGAATGTGTGACAGAGTCTTTCAATGTGGAACTTTGAGGAACTTCGAGGAACATGAACTTTTTAAGTTGCGTTGGCATACTAACCATCACTCCTGTTTATACGACTCTGTATCAATATATGAATTTAAAATTCTACTGAGCAGGATAACTATAAGTACTCTGTGTAGAACACTGTTTTACACAAAATCTGAACTTGATAAATTAAAAGTTTCAAATAAATTCTGACAATCAATAGTAAAATTTATTAAATGACAAAAGAAAACTTTCCATTTATTAGAAGTAGAAACATTTAGTGAAAAACTACTTATTGGATCCACCTGATTATTGAGAAGGAACATATTAGGCATATATAATAAATGAATCAGCCATTTAAAATAAAATGTGAGAGATAATTCAATGTATTAAAGAGAAGGTCTCAGTTCAGAAAACCAGCACTGGTACTCTAAGACAATGGCCGTAAAAGCATACCCCGTGGTCAGCACTGACAGATGGTCATGATGGACCTTGAAGATGTCCACCTGAGGTGCCTGCTCGAGAAGCTTGCTATGATCTTCCCTTATACTCAGCTGCAACTATACTCTGTGGCCAAGTGCAAGGTTTTCTGAAACTGGGTAACAGTTGTAATAGGCTTTGGCATAAATACCAACAGTTTATCTGTCTGTGTCTGTCTAGCATATCCATGCTGTACCTATTTCTGACTTGCTTTATGCATTCTTCTTCCAAAACTGTTTGGATTAACCCCCCATGAAAGCAGGCCATTTGAAGTTAACAGACTTCTTAAAATGCAGTGCACCTGCCTAAATCACCTGGTGCAATACCAAGCAAATAGCATCAAGTGAAAAAAATAAACTCCATATGCTGAGATTCAGTAACACCTACACCAACTGTGCACTAACTGTACACCATTCTGAGTGAACACACAATACAAACATTAACTCGCACCTTCTTCCTAACTTTAGTTTTCCTACGGATTTTCTTGCAGCCTTAAATATTAAGGGGGATTCGTAAAGGTTACCACAAAGTACAGACTACAAGTATACTTAGTGTAGCTTTTTGGAACGACTAGAAAGCACAAAAATGTGGTAGGGATGTTCCTGAATACAGAAAGCGTATAATTAGTGTAGGCATTAATGAATTTGGCCTACAGTTATGCCAACAAATGTCACACACAAAAACATTCACTTCTATCCAGTATAACTTGCATTGTCCTCACTGACCAATATTCTGATTCACTGTAAACATTTTATTTGCAATTTGGTAACCTGATAAATGATGAACCTTACCTTTTTCACTCACTATATTCTTTTCATCTGCATTTCAAATGTTGAAGTTTATAGATTTACTCACCATCAATTTAACTGGTATCATATTTCCCAGGCTGTATGATCTACTTTTGTTGCATTCTCTTGGATTTATTACTACTTAAACTTTTATTCCTTCACTACACTACACTGTACTTCTACAATAACCTCAGCATCCGTCTCGACACTCACTATGCAGGGACGCTTCGCCTTGTGAGACTATTTTGTTCATTACTTATGCTTCTCTGTGATACACGGTATCATAAGCAGTCTCCATATCCATTGTCTCCTCTCACTGTGTGTCCCACAATTTCCTTATTGTAGGCTATCTTTTTTTTTTTATTACACAAGTACTTTTAAACAGCGAGTATGTCATATCTGTGAAGTGTTGACATTGGCAGTGTTTAACATATTTTCAATCTGCTCATAAATTGGATCACTCTGGATCAGTAACATGTCATATATGGCATAAATGAGACTTAACAGTAAGTAGTCTTTAGCGTGCTTTACATTACCCGTCTTTAATTACATTATTATTGCCAGTGTGTCAGCTTACACTTAAGCCATTACCTTTTCCCACTTCTCCCATGCAGAAAAGGGATCTCAAGTCACTTGGAAACCAAACTATCAAAATACAAATAACCTAAACAGACACAGCAGTGTGAATTACTGAAGGAGTTACCAACATCTTTTTGTGATTCTGATCTTAATTATATAACTATGCATTGAAGTATAACGCATTGTAAAACCTTTCTCAGTGACACCTGCCTCTCTCCGATCGTGACTTCTCAAAAAGTGGCATCTACAAAAATCATATAAATGTAGTCTGCTTTAAATCAATAAAATGGTTACACAATGTCTGAACTGCACTGTACGAAAGTAAAGAGATATTTCCATCGGTTTTATGTTCTTCCAGTTAGAAAGGGCATTCACTGCTTGCTATCAAACACCTTACAAAATACATTCACACAAAGCTTTTAAATAAAGTTAATTCTGCAAGAAGTGTTAAAACTTGGACCTTACCTTGAAAATTATCAAGAGTGTTTTCATGTATATCTTCCTTATCCCAAAGGAGACTCCAAAGATGGCAGGAACAATTATAAACACCATAAGTAATGTGAACCACACTGTCAGGGAGATCCCTAGTAGATTGCATAACAGGTTGTTGAAAGGCAGAAACACAAACATTGCTGTGGGTTAATCAAGTCTGATGGAAAAACGGATGTATGTCCTGCAGAATTTTTCTTCAGTAACAAACGAAGAGAAATGGTATCTTTATATTTTTAAAAAATGCAAACTGTTGCACGTTTTTTCCACTTCCTGTTGAGCTTCCAGACTTCAGAGCTGTGAACTCTCTCTCGTAAATAAAATGTAAACTGTATTTGCAGCTGTGGGACATAATGAACTGATCAGACAGAGGAGGAAGACATCTCTCCTACAATAGGAATAGAGAATCCCTGACATTCATAAAAAAGGACAAATTTTCTTTAGAAAAGTCCCTTTACATGGATAACTGGAAGAACCCTGTCAGTTTTTAACAATGTAGTTGGCCAAGGCAAAAATGAGTGAGAGATGTTACTCCAAAACACGCTTTTCATTTCCTCCTAAGGCAAATGGTAGGTGCAGGTCAGGTGCCTACAGAACTAGTCAATGTGTGTTCTGTGAAGACAGAACCAGTGAATGCAATTGTCGGGGGCAGCAAAACAGAATCCTCTTTACCATCTTGCAGACTTATTTTTGTAGCCTTTATTTTAACTTTTTTATACACAGCAATGACAACCAGTGTAACAGACTACACAAGCCAAGTTGCAATGTCCATCAACCTTCTGCCTAGAGCCAGTTTTACTTAGCCACAAAGCGCAATGTTTAATGTGTTGTGTAGATCTGCATGCTTGCAGAGGGTGTTCAGGTGTTCTAACTACGAAGACAGCACGAGTGGGTCTGCCCTCCTTCAGCATATGTTAGCCTTTGAAATACAAGATCTTGACTGCATCTGTGATTAAGGCTTATTCATCTGCACCAGGAGCATCTAGAACAAAAGAGAAATAACCATTCAAATCTTCCCCTTTGATTGCATCTGTTACACAGCGATTTACTAGGATGTCCATGAATAAGCACCTGAAAAACAAATGTGACTTTAAAGAGAGTCCCCTGAACATTTTAGGGACATTTTCAAAACATTTTATTTAAGCACTTCAGCATACAGAAACAAAGCAAATGTACTTCAGCTCTTACATGCAAATAATCATGATAAAGATTCCCTTAATGTTTTTATTTTATTTTTTGTAATACCTGCTAAATTTCTTAACAGAAATGTGTCTATGTTTAATGCCATGCGGGATTCCTTCCAAAAGCACCCTTTCCTTTGTTTCCAAAGGATTATGAAAATGCCACTGCCTTTGTTAAATCTAGCAGCAAGTCTGCATCTCCCTACAGCTCTTTAGTAATCCTCTTCATCTCTAACTCCT
The DNA here is from genome assembly GCF_019279795.1 of Protopterus annectens. Classification (NCBI taxonomy): domain Eukaryota; kingdom Metazoa; phylum Chordata; order Ceratodontiformes; family Protopteridae; genus Protopterus; species Protopterus annectens. The sequence goes on from NC_056743.1 coordinate 460,429,722, forward strand.
CCCACTAATGCCGCCCTATTTCCAGAGATCAGGAAGTAGGATCTCCTTGTTACACAATATTAGTTAATTATTACAGCACTGCTTAGTAGTTGCTGCATCATGAAACTGAAATGTGAGACAAACAGAAAAGTCAAGCCTTTCTTCATTTTATTTGCATATCATTCTGGCAACTTCTACATGGGTTCAGTTCCACAATTATGTAAAGTAACTAGACTTACTTTGTATTTATCTATTCTGTGTTCTAGTGACTGAACTGTATAATTTCAGCCACAGCCCCAAAAATTACAACATAATGACTATACTATAAAAGCATATTAAAATGAGGGTTTAACAATGTCACTTGTTGAAATGAACTGTCAATTCGACTTTAGCAGTAACAGAAGGAAGGGAACAGATTATCAGCAGAATTCTGTAAAATGTCATCATCATTATTACTATCTTGTGTACCAGAACTTATGATTTTCACTAATCAAAGGGAAAAATAAATAAAAACATGTACTGCAATTTCATTTAACCATTTGTTGTAAGTCGGGTAACCTGTTGTCCTATTTACTTACTTGCATATAATTGTTCACTGGGAAAGTCTAACTGGATTTAAAAACCTTTACTGTGGCCCAAGGAGAAAAGCTCTCTACAAATAAATACCAAATACAAGAACAAAAAAAAGTGCAAAAACGCATAAATGCAAAGCAACGCATAGCACATGCAATCTGAATACAAAATCAATAGGATATGAACTGCGGTGGTAGTGTTGTCGCCTCACAGTATGACGTTGTCCTGTTCGATTCTCAGCTACAGCGTCTTCTGTGTGGACACATGCGTGAATGGGTGTACCTTTGTTGAAGATTGTGCGTCAGAGATGGCAACTCGGCACGTAAAAATCTACTGCCAATCATTGGCAGACCGGAGTTCCGCTGTGGCGACCCCTAACCGGGAAAAGCCGAAAGACACAACAACATAAACATGTTAGAGAAATGGGGAAAAAAGCATAATACACAAAAAAAAATAGCAGATAATTGACAAGAATATTTACAGTACAGAAGCTGATGTCATACTGAGTGGTTGCATATAAAATGGAAATGAGAGAGTTGTGAAAATTAGTAACAGTTTTGCTTCAGAAATTTTGAGAGACAGCGGTAGGAGATGAAAATGAAAGTTGGTATAAGCAGAGATGTGCTAAATAGATACTCCTAGTTGTTATGCAGTTAAATGTATACATTTAGACGTGAAAATGTTTCAGCCACAATCCAGGCCACAAGGATAAGAGTAAATACTTCAGAAGTCACTCACCATGTATTGGGTAGGTGGAAAGAAACTACAGTACCCAAAGAAAATCCATGAAGGCAAAGGGAAAACTTCCCAGAGACAGTGACAAGACATCAGGATTGTAGCCTGAATCTTGAAGATGCAAGGCAATGCTGTTGGAAGTCTGCAGCTCCCTTCTCTGTCTGGGACATTTACTGTAGTCTCTCTTTTTTGCAGTACTTTTATTTAGCATGTTTCGGTTTCTAGCAATATCCATGCACTATTCTGCAGCGGTTTATTATGTGACCAGTATGTGTGCATATTTCAGGGGTGTCTAGCTGCACGAAATCACTGGGTCAGAAAAGAGGAAAACAAAAAGGAAGCTAGCAAAAAAAAAAAAAAAAATGTCAACTTCAAATTGACAATAACATTAAATGCTGCATATAACCATACAGAAGTATAAACAAAAACTTTACACAGAAACAAAACCACCTGTGTGATAATGGCTTAAATGAACATTGAGGTATCTCTTCATCTCACTAGATGCAGATTTAATGCTAGTGTGCAACTAGTACTGCTTAAAATCCATGGCAACCTATGCTTGGATAAGCAGATGTGACATACAAATGGTTTATTACAAACCCACTGCTTAACTGTTTTATATGCAAAGGTACAGTACATGGATTTTTCTACAAGCCATGAATAGTAGAACATTGTGGCTTTTATTCTTGACTTAAAATGAATGCCTTTTCTTCAAAAGCTGCACATTCATTCTCTGCCATAGTTAAACAGTGTGCAGCATGCATCTGTAATTAAAAACTCAAGATCTCGTACACGTACCGGATTAACTAACAAGCTCTATTATTTTAACCAAGTTTACAAATAGTGCACCCAACTGTTTTTCTTCTACAGTCCTTTTGTGCTTCACCACTAACTGCCAGAGAAGCTGAAGATGAAATCTCTGGACACTACGATTTCTACATAGTCAACGGTTTGCATAATTAATAACCACATAACTGGTTATATGGACTGATGTCATACTCCTTTTCAACCATGCCCAGATAGCAAGGATTCAGAACAATAAATCAAACAGCATGTATTTACAAAGTGGAAGGCTGCCTCACTACTCCAAAGGAACTCTTAAACAGAATAAAAAACTGTAAACTGGAAATCAACGAGGCACATTTCAGACCCTGAAATTTGTAAGGCACAAAACAGTAACAGCTATGACTTCCTTTAAAGGATGAACAAATTACATGGATTCAGGAAAACAGACAGGTGGCTCTGCCAACAAATCCTGAAGATGAACATGGAAGGTGGGTGACCCTGGATGGCAAACAATGAGCATGAACTCAAAGTATGTGTGCAAGGTGTGTGTTTGCAAGTAAGCCCAGACAATACACAGCGAAAATCAATTACAGAAATGAAAAGGGCATTATCCTGGACCATGAGCACTGAACATTAATTCAGGAAGAGGGAAAAGGGGAACCCAGACCACAATGACTGAACATGAATGACTTGAGTACTCGCCGGGGGTGAGGTGGGGGTTAGCAGGACAGTGCATAAGTTCATGAGAGATAGTATTTTGTAAATTTGGTGTAAAAATGATGAACTTTTAAATTACATTTATTCACCAGATTAAATAGTGAACTTTTTTTTTACTGACGTTTTGGACAAAATATTCACATTCTGAAAAAGAAATACACAAGGACTGAGCAACTGTTCAGGTGGTGTGCCCTCAAAAGTGGCATCGGGCAAATCTGCAGTAGAAAGACACTGTGATTATAGTTTCAGGGATACTTGTCAAATGGACAAAAGTAAAAAAGACAACCTCTTCCCACAAACTCTTTTGTAGGGGGCAAAATAAGGAAAGGTGTGTGTGTGTGTGTGTGTGTGTGTGTGTAGGTTTACTATCAAAATCTCGCAACTCACTTGTGCAAGTGTTATGCGAACTGAAATTTTGTAAAATCCAATTACCGGTCACATAACCGAAAGTGGGAATTAAGGAAAGTTGACAACTCAAGAATGTCGACTTTAGCAACATTACCAATACTTCTGGTTTTGTGCTATGAATGTTTTGCAGGGAGCAAGCCCCCCTGCACCCCCACTCCTCCTGCTACTTATATATACAAACTCCAAGATCACACTACAGTGAAGGAAAGGGTAAATTTCCCGATACCCACTACAGTGCAATCTCCATTCAAAATGACAAATCCACAACAGAACCTTAATTTCTTCAGGTTTGCACCAAGACTCAGCTGACACTGTACCTAATGCAACCATTGCTTCCGAACGCTAATAAAATTATAGAATTATTAACTCTACACAACTGATCACGTAGTGAATAAACAGAAAATAATAAAAATATATATTATTAGAATCTGTGTTCCTTACAAACTTAGAATCAAATCAGCAACTTTCAAAATATTTAACCACAGCATTCTGAAATGTTGCTAATTTCCTGGCCGAGTACATTATCTGCTGATGCAAATTCCTTTTGGATAAAAGACTTAGTAAAGTATCTACTACTCACTAATTTAGATTCCAACACAAGACTCGCTGTACTTAAAACTTTGCATTCATACAGGTTTGTTAATTTACTGGAAAAGTACTAGTCAAGGTTATTCTAATCAGCACAGCTAACTGCCAAAGGAATACCATCCAAGTCTAGAAAAGTCACTGTCCCCTTATACTCAGCATTGGTTAGGTAAATTATTGACTACAACGTTGCCTTTGGGATGTACCTTAGTAGATCTACCAAACACCATTAAAGATCCCCCAGAAGTTCCTGACTATTGTGAAGATAAGTGAAGGCTGCCAGCCTAGCCAGATCATTTGTAAATATTAATATAAGCCACAGGCTTGTTCTCTTAAATGGGAAAAAAACTGTGTTAAATGTGGAACTGCAAAAATGCAACAGTGCACTCTGCTGTAACAAAGCTAATAAGTCAATTCTTTAATGTCAAAACTTGGAGCAGATATGAACGCTTGCCTAGCACTGTGCAGCAAGAAGTACTGTCTTGTGTTTTTATTATTAAATATTTTTTAAACCTTTCAACCGTGGCTGTTTTGTGTAGAGATAATTTAAGCTCTAAGAGTACATTGCATGTATATAGTGATACTGTACCAAGTCACTCCACATAAGTTGTGACTGTTTGGTTGCACTTACCAGTTGGGTAATAATATTGCACTGTAATACTTGAACACCCATCATAAGGGCCTTGAGTAGCTAACAAATATTAGCTGGGTGGTGACAGTGATTTCTACCATATAGTCTGGGTAAAAGGGGCACAGCTGCAAAACCTGTGCCAGCCCCAGGTGTCTCTGTGTGGTTGAATAAACTCTTATCTCAAAGTGTGTGTGGGTCAGCTACTTGGGCAGGGACACGGAGCACTGGTTGGACAGAGAGGGTGCTGGAGGTTTTAGCTTGCCCACTAGGCTGAGAGCTGGACCCTATAGCTGTGCCAGTGGGGAGTCTTATTGGGGACCTGGAGAGAAAGGGAGAAACCAGCCCCAGACTGACTGCGATCTCTGTGTGCTCTTAAGGGAAATTGTACTTTACTGCGTGTATTTATTATCCTTTCCCTATATGGACACCCCTCACTGGTGTTAGTGGAGGATTGAGTCTCCTTGATTGCTGGGCCAGTGCACGGGCATTACAGCTATGACCATCACCAGCTTAAAAATCATAAACTGCTGGAAAATACATGAAGCATCGTCTCTTTTTTTAGTACCTTACAGACATCTGAGAGGAGGCCTATGCCTTACCTTCAGTGCAACTAGGGACACCGATATTAGAACCAGGGATCTGTTTTTTTTTTAATTGGCAAATAAATTGAATACAGTGGCAAAATAAGTTTTATGCAGCACATTCGCCACCCTTGAAATACTCACAATGCTAATCAAGCAGTGTGATACAGTATCTTCTTTCAAATGGGAATTGCATGATTGGATGGGTATTAAAGTTTAACTCTTGGCATGAATGGCCTATTCCTCCATGAAAAGAAGGTACAGTCTAAGGGTGGGCATTGGCAAAGCCAATAAATACCACCTTGGGTCTCCCTTGAAAAGAGGCTGCTAGCCTAGTGGAACAAACCCAGTTAACAAGGGATGGATAAATAGACTGTTTCCTTCCAGAAATTCTCAAACAAAGCAGAAATTTAAATTTTTCCATCAGAGGTGATGAGCTAGAAAAGCCTGATTTTTTGCTGAAACCAGTTCGGAGGTAATACTACTAACCACTTCTGCTGCATTGACATTACTGCGGCACAGAAAAAAAAGCTGATTATAACAAAACTGCTTCCTTAACTGCTTGTAAAGTCCACAGCAGAATTAGACATATCGGACTGAAGGCAAGCAAAACAATTAGCATCTGCAGATAGCATGCAATGATATGCAGCAAGATTCTGTCCTCGGATCTTTCCCCTTTTTATAAAATGTTACTAAATCTCAACTAAGTTAACAGTCCCATCATGCAAAATGCATACCTTATTGCATAACCAATTGCAGTAGGCACCGCTACTAAAGTATGCAGAAACCTTTAAGTTCTTAAACTGCAAAATAGAAGACAACCTCCTTTCAAGTACAAACAACACATATTCCTTGAGATTCTACAAAGTCTAACCACACAACAATATACTGGACTGTACAGCTGCAAGACAGTATATTCCTTATAAGGTCTGCATACACAAGAATAACCTATTATCCACTTAGACCCCATTCTCTGACTCACATATCATACTGTCTTTATTACAGTCAACTGTCAACTACATCTGTGCTGGAAAACTGCTGTCTTCCTCCACCAAGCAGCTCAATTAGCTGAAGTCAGTGACATTCTCCTGCCAATGAGTGACTAGAGCTTGCCTCCAACTGCCGCTGTCTCTACTCCTGTCATTGCTGGTTATTAACCTTAACAAAGACTCTTGGTACATGCCACTTGCTTCCAAAGGAAGCCATCACTGCAAAACTCATACAAGTGAGAAATGGCTCCCTGTCAGGGAATGAGCAGACTGCATCTTCTCTGTCCACTGTTAGTCAGACTTCACTCCCTGGACCAATATGTCCACCCCTTACTTAGAAGCTTAATGGTATGCCTTAATTCTACCCAGTCATCTGCAGCAAACCATGCAGAGCCAAGCACAAAATCTGCCAAAGCCGACTTGCTCTTTTTGTTTGGGACCTGGGATATGATCAAACCAGCCTGCTTAAGTATGAAGCATCAGGGGTGGCTCAGTGGTAGGATTTCTGTCTCACAGCTATAGGGTTCAACCCTCACCCCTGGTCACTGTTTGTGTGGGGGTTCTGGCTGTGTAAGCTCCAGCTACAGGGTCCAAGCCCCACCTCTGGTCACTGTATGTATGGGGCTTTGTCTGTGCTCCCAATTTCTGTGTAGGCTGCATTCACTGTCCTTAAAACTTTAAGAATGCAAACTTAATGTTAAAGAAAGAAAAGGCAAGTACAATGAAACAAAACCAAACACTAGGACAATTATTCCACACAAGAGAGAGAGAGAGAGAGAGACACACACACACACACACAGACAGAGACTAAATACATTTGACAAATGTACACAAAAGATTCACAAACCTCCAACCACCTCCTCACTGGAGCAGTTTAAAACTCTGTACAGTACCCATCATTCTCCCCACCCTACCCAACCACCTCCTCAGTGCCCATCATTCTTCCCACCCTAACCTACCCTACCCAACCCAACCACCTCCTCAGTAGCCATCATTCTCCCCACCATCCCTTACCTCTAACACCTCTCCAAATATAAACATTCCCTGGGATTTAGTAAACTCCATGTACGCTTCACACAAGGCAAATGTGTAAGCAGTGATGCATTGTGAGCAGCAGCTCTAATTGCATATTTATGCAACTCACCACATTTAAAGTTAAATAAGCATGATTTTGCAGCTGGGAACAGCACTTACTCAGGAAACCATGTAAAGCAGCATGGATAGCAAACCTGCTTACATCAGAGCATAGCTGATGAGCATGTTTGCAGGAAATGCCACAATGATCACCATGGCTTAACATTTAGTTCTCATAGCTCTCAACCTCTTAGAGCAAGAAATCTGGGCAAAGCCCAACATAATGGGGGGACAATGACCCAGAAATAGGAACAGATTTTACATATTTGCTCTTTTAAACTTAGAAATGTGCGAGAATAACAAGGTTTATGTTGATACATTTTCTGAAGTCTGAAACTCAAATGTATGTAATTATTTACTGACATCAGTCCTGAGATCACCCCAGTGATATGACAGAAAACCACACATTTTATAAGGAACAGATCAAAATATATAAGGCAAAAATCTGGACGGTTAAGAGGTATGATAGTTATGTATATGGTCCAAACACAGTACCAGACAGCGTATACAGTGCAGAGTATTGTGAAATTCCATTCCTGGCATTCTGTAACAAAGTTTTGTAAATGATCTGTAAGCGTACACTGACTGTCATGTAAAATAAACACTTACGGGAAGTGTGCACATTGAATAAGGGCACACAATTGAACTGTAGGAATGAACACAGGGAAAGAGGACAAGTGAAACAAATTAATGTACAGCAGATGAGGCCAAGTCACTGGAAGACAGTTGTATCAGCAACACCAATCACACACCAATATGGTAAAGTATGGACTGCATAGTGAAAATGTATATTATGTGACTGTTACACAAGATGACATAACAACGGGGAAGATATCTGTGTGAGATAAGCATCCTTACATGAACTATGCAGGGGACATCTATCAGAGAGGTTGTATACAATTGGGGTAGGGTGCATATTGTGAAGCTGTGCAAACGGAATTGCCTGAATATGAGCGTAATGTCATCAGAGGTCTCCAGCAAGTGGGACACAGGTAAAGGCTCATGGACATTAAAAGAAGCACACACAATCATGGACAACATCAGAATAATGCCACCAGTAATCTCATGTCTCTGACATAATGTATGTAATTTAGAGTGATCACAGATGGCTCTGCACAAACACACTTGTACAACTACTTTGACATGTCTGCACTCTATGAAGGTAATCACACACACTGCCCTTACACTAACATCTGCTGGAGGTGTTAGGAGGGACATTGCTATAACCTGTATTTGACATTATGATCAATACAGGCTAGTTGACTGGTTTGCACAGCATATATATGGCGCAATCCACACTGTCACAAATGTTACCCATGCCATTAATGTCCAACGACAACTACATAAGTACTGTGTGCATCACCAGAACAGGTATCAACATGCATCTGGTGTAACAATCTGATGGTGGTTCTGCACTATGTGATGTTTATGCCACAAAAAAATGCCTAGGTATGGCCAATAATATGTGTGATACCTCACTGGGTCATGTTATTAAAGTAAGTAAGGGATGTATTAGAATGACATTTAGGACTACTGTTAAAATTGCCACCACTAATATCACTGCTGAGGTGTCCGGCTTCACTTTTAATAATTGGACCTTTCCCTTACTTACTTTAACAACATGGTGTTAAATTATTCATTGAATGCCTTTGATATTAGGAATATCGTGTTTAAGAATTTGTTTATTTTACAATGCAATGAGAATTTAAAATCTCACTTTATTAGCCCATCTACTTTTAACTTTAAGAACAGATCCAACATTAAAAATATATTACAAAGACCTATGGTCGCATCCTAAAACTGCTCCTTTAAAACTTTTAAATGTGGCCACTGCCACCAATGTTCTTTTATTGATACTGATCTGTGTAGTGAATTGATGGACAAGGTTTGCAGGTGGATGATTAGAGGCAGATAGCCATGTAGACCACCTTGTTGTAAGTGTACAACATGTTTGTCCTATACTCGAAAAACCAACACTCTTAACAAGATAATTTATCAGCACATATAAAGTATTTCTAAAAAGAACAAAAGCGCCTGTCAGACATGCTTCTCATTACCATAACTTTTCTAAGTTTAAGTTCTTTCTCTTACAAAAACATTGATTCAACAGCATTTTCCGATGATTGGCAGAACCGGTTAATGCATCCTGAAATGATATGGCAGTTACAGTTGAATGCCACAAACCCTCCTGGAATGAATGATGCAATTTCTATTTCGAGTGAACTCAAATTGAGAGCCTCAAAACTGTGACAGTCATCTAAGCATACACTGTGATTTTTAATATTTACTCTTTTAGCAAGTCTGATGTTCTATCTAAATGGCATTGTATTTTTATTTTGTATTGGTTGCTTATAGGGGGATGACAATGGTTGATTGGAAATTACCTCCAAATTCATTGGTGGAAATTTTCTTTAATTGGATTGGCTTAGTTTGGGAGGGGGGCATTATCCAGACTTTTAACTGGTGCGGTTTGTTCTTTCATTCAATGTTCAGATGATGTCTTTTTAGACAAAAGCGCTCAACCGTGTATGTGACTGTAGATTAAACTTCTGTGTTTGTTCTGCTACCTGGTCATTTTGATTTCATGCATTAATTTCAGATGTAGTGCACTGAGTGATCACACAACCATTTATGTCTACTACTTGCAAAAATGCAGCTCCGTCTCTCCTCTCTGTGTTGCTCAATTCTTGTCTTATCTGACCAGTAATCTCAGATATGCAGTCTGTAAGGTATTCTATATCATTGTCCTTAAAATGCATGAAGAATATTAAATGGCAATAATATACAACTGTCACAAGTGAAGGGGAGGTTGGATGTTAATGAACAGAAGCACTGAATCATGTGCTGCTTACTTCCATTTCCAACCATGATAAAATTACTTCTATACACTTTGCAAGTCTAACCTGACACATCCACTTGAGGTAGGACAATCTGCAATGCTGTTGTGTTGTCCTTTTCCCTACCAGTAATTACTTACAGTTGCAATCCATTAGCAACAAACACTGAGGGAGTGCCTGCATTATGTTTACATGTGCAACACAGAGACAAGTATTTGGGATGCGGCAATTATAATACATTCACACCTCATTTACATATTCACTGTTCTAACAGCCCTGAATCAATTCCATAAAAGGCAACCATACAGCTAGGGAACTTGAAGGTGAGGAGACTATGTGGAGAACACAGAAGAGGTTATTACTTTGGGATATATCTGTACAGAAGACTACTGAATTGGAGAAGGTATGCTTGCATTTTTCAGCTATATACCACAGAAGCTGAAATGTCAATAAAAAATCTGTTTCATGCTTAATACACACACACACACACACACACACACACACACACACACACACACACACACACACACTAATTAGCAAATGCTGTTATCTGTATGAGTTACTTAGCAATGTACTGATTGCATGGACATGTTAGGGCACTTCACAGGTATACAAGACTGGCAATAGCTTAAAGTCGATTGCTCTGCGTTAAATCTGTGCAGGTTTCAGGGACAGGTCATTAGACAGCACTTTTAGCATTACACTGATAGTTTGTTTGCAAAGTATGTCATTTGCCTGTGCTTTTGGGGGTGAGAAGCAAAGCTGTATTTCTGCTCTGGCACAAACAAGGATAAGTTGCTATTGCTACTCTCCTTTGTTTTGCATCCAGCCTTGCTTTGTGTGTGAATGTAATGTTACAACCACACAATTCCTGTTGTTCACATTTCAAATATCTAGACCGTTTTATGTTTCTCCAGTGGGTAATACTGAAATGCTACCTTTTCTGTTTTATCAGGGAAAAGGTATTTTTCGTTATGTGATACTTAGTGTAACATCCTTCTATTGTGTTTTAGGACATCTAGTACTATGGCACCCAGGCATCTCAATCCCAGAAAACCACCCATCAGAGACCCTGAGAATAAGGTCATTTTGGAAGCTGTAGGCAACATGGTGTCTTTCTACTTGAGAGGGTACGTGGAGATATGTCTGGCATAAGGCAAATTTCAAAGCAGATAGTTGCAGATGTGAATGCAGTAGGCAACCACAAACAGGACATAAGATCAGGTGCACCACAGGGCCACTGATATGATATAGTTTTTGTTGCTTTTTATCACATGTGATTCTACCAACTAATGTCAGAGTATCAGCAGACTCTGCTGTCAATGCTGGCCAAACAGAGGCACAGTTTGGGGGTGCAGAGGTTGAATCTGACACCGAGGATGACATACAGCCACCCCCTGTAATTCCATCAGACAGAGTCAGTAAGTCTACGCCTACCCATTCCAGTCAGCCCTCAGATATTGGACAGGTGGAAGATGAGACAATCGATCAGGGAAGTGTGGTTACTGTGGCTTCAATGCCTAATGACTCTGTCCGTAGCCACAGTGCAGGCGAGGTGCCATGCAGGAGGGTTGTTAGGGGTGCTCAGAGGAGGCCTGCTGTCCATCTTCCAGCTGATGCAGGTGTCTCTTCTTGTGCCACTCAATGTATGTTTAGGGCCATCATGGAGGCAGGGGCATGTTCCCATATGTCTTCTAGAGAAATGCTTAGGGTTGTACATGCGGCACTGGCTGAAATGCATGACTATCTCCACCGTGTTGCCAATTCAATGGATCGGATGAATGACACGCTGGAACGAGCAGTGGCTGTGGAGAAACATCTGCTGGGAGGGGAAATGCATCCTCGTGGGAGTAGCTTAGCCACATCATCTAGTGTTCGTGACGTGGCCGTGCTAGATCATGCTCCCACTTCTCCTTCAGAGGTTGAGCTGTTCACACCTAGATGTGGCAGGCCATGGGGTCCTACTGATGAGCATCCTTGTGAGGGGAGCTAGTACAGTACACAGTCACGTTCAGGTAGCAGCAGTGCAACTTCTAGCAGGGCTAGTTCTCGTGGTCAGGTATGACAACAATGAACCGCCACCTCTACCATGCATGGCTCACACCTGTCCAACACACCAAGATACAGAGCTAGCACAGAGCATGGTTGTGTTCATGCATACACACACTAATTTCACCTGGAGGACCCACAGAGACAGACACACAGGCAACAGTTACATGGTTCAGCCATGAAGCTTAAAGCTCATTTTGTTTTGCTGGCCATTTGTTAGTTTAACCAAATGTCTGCCTGCTTCTCGTTCACACACAGACACACACACACACACAGACAGACACACTGTCCAAGTGATAACTGTGCCATATCCATGTTTTTTATCTTTTGGATTCAGGGATACATAACAAAAACAAACATCCTGACAGACAAAAAAAACTATTACCTTCAATTACAACAAACCTCCAAAAATGAACCTAAACAATTCTGGGCCAGTATTAATAATCTTTCATCCCCAGGTCAGTCTATCGCACTGAACCCTCATTACTCTAACCCAGACAATCCCACACAAATAGCCAATAACTTTAATTCTTTCTTCACTAATACTATCCAAACTCTTGCTAGTCACCTATCCCCTGACACCTCTAAGCTACTCTTACCTACTGGTAATACTCCTCCTTCCCTTCACTTACAACCTGTATCTACCTCCTTTGTCTCATCACTGCTCCAAAAACTAAAACCTACCACCCCCTCTGCAGACAAACTTCCTGCAGAATTCTTGCAAATAGGAGCCAAAGCCAACAAGATATCTCACATCATCCCCCTACACAAAGGGGGGAACTGTAATGACTTCTCAAACTTTCGCCCCATAGCACTTTTATCACCTCTAGCTAAAATTATGGAAAAATGTATCCATAAACAACTACTTAACCACCTTCTCCATAACAACCTACTTGCTAACTGTCAGCATGGATTCAGACCTTCCCACAGTACTACCACTGCTTTACTCTCCTTTACCAACTCCATCAACTACAACCGCAACAACAATTGTATATCATCTTCAGTCTTCATTGACTTATCTAAAGCTTTCGACATGGTCAGTCATAAACTTCTTCTGCACATACTAAAATCTCTCTCACTTGATACCCCTTCCTTAACTTGGTTTACATCTTACCTAGAAAACCGTCAGCAGGCAGTACTCTAGAAAAACTCACTATCTAATCTCCTTCCTACCTCTTTAGGTGTACCTCAAGGCTCAATCCTAGGCCCCCTTCTATTTTCCATCTTTATTAATGACCTCCAATCAGCTATCCCTAACACTACCTGCATACAATATGCAGATGATTCTACTATAATCTGCAGTGCTACCTCTCAAACTGAACTCCAGTCTCTTACCCAAAAAGCCTTTACCACTGTTGAACAATGGTTCTCAGACCGTTGCCTTCTCCTCAACCCCAAGAAAACCAAACTGTTACTGTTCTCACCTACTCGTAAATCTACCCCACTTACACTGATAGCACTCTCATTTCTCCAGATTCAACTACAAAATTACTAGGAATAACTGTTGACAATAATCTAAGCTTTGACTCTCACATCAACAACACAATAAAATTAGTTAACAAAAAAATTGGATCCCTTTACAGAATTAAACCCTTCCTTACACCTGAAGTAAGAACCACCTTAGCCAGATCTCATCTTATCTCTACTCTTCTATATGCTTCCTCCATTTACACTAATCTCACCAAACACAACCTCAAGAAACTTGCTACATATTACTATAATATTGCTAGATTTGCTACAGGATCCCAGTTTAGAACTCACCACTGCCTGAACCTAAGACAACTAGGTTGGCTTGAACTTCCCAACAAACTAATACTTCAACAGCTCTTAATAGCTCACAAAATTCTATATCAACCAACTAAAATACCAATACTCTCTAACCTCATTTCACCATACAATAACATGAAACACCTACGTTCTTCAAACAAACTACTGATTTATACTCCCAAACCAAATAACTCTGCAGGTGACTGCCTCTTTTCCAACTCTGTTGGAAAAATGTGGAACAAACTACCCTCTGATATCTCATCTTTGTCCACACTACCACTTTTTAAAAGACAACTGAAAATGCATCTCAATAATTACTGGCTTTGCTCCTGTACCAACCCAGATTAACTTTCCTTCTTCCTCTCTCTCTTCTACCACAATTACTTTCATTCACTTCTCCCTATATCCTTGATAGCTGTCCCTATACATAACATCTACGTAGATAAATGTTCTCATATATACTGTATATCCTTGATAGCTATCCCTTTACATAACATCTATGTAGATAAATGTTATCTCATATATACTGTATATCCTCGATAGCTACCCCTTAACATTTATCTACATAGATGTTATGTAATCTCATATATACTGTATATCCTTGATAGCTATGCTATCTCATATATACTGTATATCCTTGATAGCTATCCCTTTACATACCATCTATGTAGATAAATGTTCTCATATATACTGTATATCCTTGATAGCTATCCCTTTACATAACATCTATGTAGATAAATGTTATCTCATATATACTGTATATCCTTGATAGCTATCCCTTTACATAACATCTATGTAGATAAATGTTATCTCATATATACTGTATATCCTTGATAGCTATCCCTTTACATAACCTCTATGTAGATAAATGTTATCTCATATATACTGTATATCCTTGATAGCTATCCCTTTACATAACATCTATGTAGATAAATGATCTCATATATACTGTATATCCTTGATAGCTATCCCTTTACATAACCTCTATGTAGATAAATGTTATCTCATATATACTGTATATCCTTGATAGCTATCCCTTTACATAACCTCTATGTAGATAAATGTTATCTCATATATACTGTATATCCTTGATAGCTATCCCTTTACATAACCTCTATGTAGATAAATGTTATCTCATATATACTGTATATCCTTGATAGCTATCCCTTTACATAACCTCTATGTAGATAAATGTTATCTCATATATACTGTATATCCTTGATAGCTATCCCTTTACATAACATCTATGTAGATAAATGTTATCTCATATATACTGTATATCCTTGATAGCTATCCCTTTACATAACCTCTATGTAGATAAATGTTATCTCATATATACTGTATATCCTTGATAGCTATCCCTTTACATAACCTCTATGTAGATAAATGTTATCTCATATATACTGTATATCCTTGATAGCTATCCCTTTACATAACATCTATGTAGATAAATGTTATCTCATATATACTGTATATCCTTGATAGCTATCCCTTTACATAACATCTATGTAGATAAATGTTATCTCATATATACTGTATATCCTTGATAGCTATCCCTTTACATAACATCTATGTAGATAAATGTTATCTCATATATACTGTATATCCTTGATAGCTATCCCTTTACATAACCTCTATGTAGATAAATGTTATCTCATATATACTGTATATCCTTGATAGCTATCCCTTTACATAACATCTATGTAGATAAATGTTATCTCATATATACTGTATATCCTTGATAGCTATCCCTTTACATAA